>NW_006284386.1:643236-648109 GCF_000327345.1 Myotis davidii
ATTAATATTTCACTCTGTCTTTCCCTCTCTCTTCCACTCTCCCTAAAGATCAGTGGAAAAATATCCTCGGGTGAGAATTAAAAAAAAAAAAGTTTCCTTATTCCTCTTTTCTTTCATTTTTCAACTTCTTACTGGAGTAGACAATACTAACCATCAAAGCTAATTAACTTAAATAACAATCTTAGAAACATTTTTGTCTCCCACTCCTGTTCCTCCCTGGTGCCACATCCTACCGATTCTAGTCCTTCAATGATGAACCTGCTGACTACCACACTGAGACCAGACTGCTCAAAAAGACATTGAAATCTCTGAGATGGCCACCTCAATGCTCCCACCTTACAGTCAACCACTCTTTCACCTGTCCTAACACATTCTGCCACTGGGCCTTGCTAATATTGTTTGCTCTATAGAAAGCATGCCTTTTTCATGTCTGTAAAAGTCCTCTCCTCAAGTTTCACCCTTTGGCCTCTTCCATGAAAGCCTTTTCTTATCTACGTTTCTTATCAGAATGACTTTCTCATCTAAACTACAGTACATTATCTTTTCATGTAGCACTTCTCATATTCATCCTTGTTTTATCAAGTATTTGTATGTATGTCTTTTCTTACCTTCTAGATTTTAAACACACTCAAGCAAGAAATGTCTCACAATCATTTTGCTATCACCAAATACCCCATAGTATAGCGCCTTTGCAAACAATATACACTCCAGTGTTTAAGAAATGTAGGTATGAATGAACATACTATCTGAACAGATATTAAAGCCTCAATAATCTAGCAGTGTTACAAAATAAAGTAAGTCAAAAGCAGGCCATTAAAACACACTATGCTGTCAAATGTAAGCTAACAGAAACTGTCTTCCTGTTATTCTTATATCAGTAAAGTAACAGAATAAAAAGATTAATGTTTATAGATTATTTAATCCTATCATTTAAAATATAATACTTAACAAGGAGTAGTCTCAATGCAGTTACAAATCAATTACCTTTGCTTGCACTTTCTATATGTTCCAGTTCTTCAGGAAATTTCAGGATATCCCGGTATTTTTCTTCACAAATTTCAGCAATAAAATGCAAGAGGGTTGTTTTTTGATCTGCTGATTTAGTATCTCTTATCTGGAATGAAAAAAACAAAAATATTAGTATTGTTTTAGTAACAAATACAAATTTTTTTCTTAAATAAGTGGAATGAATAAACTCAATTCATCATGACTAATTAAAAAATAAGTTTGGGGTAGGTTCCAGTGGGGTCTAATAATAACGCTCTGAATTTTAAAATGACCCCCCCATTTTAAAAGCAAGAAAGATGACAAAAAATGAAAAATTAAATGTGAATCTATTTTTTAAAGTGTATAAATTATCATGGTAAAATGAATGATTCTTTTCATGATAAAACAACTTTCATTCAAATATTAATAATAGAAATCCAAGTTAATATGTGCTTATGTTATCAGCATTCTGTTCTTCGCTTTATCACAGAAATATATTCTGGAAAGTAACTTTTCTTTGTGAAGTTATATTTATTTCTAGCCATCATTGATGCAAATTAATGTAAAAGAGTAAACACATTTTACCCTCCTTTACTTGCATGGGCCATCAAAAAAGAATAACTGACAACTTCTTATGCAGATTTATAAACAGAATCCGAGCATGCAATCATGGTAATATGACAAAGTTTATTTGTAAGCTTACATATTATATTTCCTTTGAAGAGATGCTACATTTAGAATCATAAAAATCTTTAAAGTATAAGATTAAAAAATCTATGATGAGAATCTAAGTGTTTTTCTTAATATAACTCTCATACTAGACTAAGCTGCGAATGAAATCAAGGATTTACTGAAAAACAAAGGATAAATATGGCATAAAGTATCAAGTTTTCTCATTCTGTTGGATGCTTTAATTCTATAATCCTTAGATGATGGATTTGTCTACTGATGTTCATACTGATTCGGGGTTTTTCGCTTTAAGGATTACTCTTTCAAATAAATGAGTATTCTTCACAAACAGGTTTATAAAAAGGCTGTGGAGGATATTTAGCTAACTACAGAGGAATTTCATCTTACTGTTTTAGTGACTTAGACCAAAAAAAATTGCATTTAGTCAATCAGTCCATATTGAATCTCTTTTGTGCTACAGATTTTAAACAACTGTTTACAGGCCAATGACATGAAAAACTTCAAAGAAATATTACTCTCAAGGCTCAAAAGAAACAGTCACACGAGGCATGATGTTGAAAGTTCAAGTGGTCACAATTATTTCGTTTAGAATTTCTAGGATTACCTTATCCCAGGTAGGTAAAATATGTAAACCTTGGCATTATTAGGTTGAGTCATCAAACACTTTAAAGCACCACAAGGCTGAAATGACACAATTCAAGGACAAGCTATAAGAACAAAAAGCACCAAAAACATCAAGGGCAATCTGTCTTAAGTAAGGCTTGTGGCTACATTGGAATCAATGGGAAGCTCTCTTTCCTAAGGAGAGGTCTCTACCTGGGATTACAGTGTAACATGTTCACGAAGTGTATCATTTTCAGAGGGTGCTGGATATTCCAACTAATAAGAAAACTAAGATTTACTTTTTTCACACAAATTACTTGAATTCCTAAATCCTAAAATCCTAAAAGTTAGGGAAAATG
The DNA here is from genome assembly GCF_000327345.1 of Myotis davidii. Taxonomy (NCBI): domain Eukaryota; kingdom Metazoa; phylum Chordata; class Mammalia; order Chiroptera; family Vespertilionidae; genus Myotis; species Myotis davidii. The sequence goes on from NW_006284386.1 coordinate 645,876, forward strand.
AAGGTACATCTTCTGAAGGGAAAGGAAATTAATCTATATTTTATGAATTTTGTGATGAAACACACACACACACACGCAAAACAACAAAAACCCACCTAATTTTTCAGGACAGCCAATTGTACAAGTATATTACATTTTTTTAAATGCACATGGCCAACACTAGAAAGTAAAACGTAAAAATAAAAAAAAGAGCATTGTGCTCATATGTCAATTTTATGGATGACTGAAAACTTCAGCTGCTGACATGAATACTTATACATGCTTAACTTTCAAAAACTTTTTAATTGATAACTATTCATTCAGAATCAGGTCCATTACTTTTATTTCTGTTAAGAAATTTAGTAGAATCAATGGTTATATTTTAAAAAGATAGAGCATAATATTTCAGTTAAATAAATATCTTGGTATCTTTGTCAAAATCATAAAGAGTTGTAGACAGAATATGCATGTACTTTTTATTTTTATTTTATTTTATTGTATTAACTATTGGACCAGTGCATGGATTCGTGCACATTGAAAGGAAATTAATTAGAAGAAATGTTTTAATATCGCTATTTGCCCTTTCTCTATAATAGAAGTGTCAACCAAATTCACAATAGACAATGACAGATCGAAACACACGCGTGCGAGTGGCGCCAGCAAAAGCTTTATATGTATAACACATAAGCGAGCCAACTTAACCTTTTATAGATATGGAATAAACTTGCTTAATTAGACCAGCTTTCTGATGTAGCTAAACTTTTTCCAGCCAAGTGAAGCCCCACAACTTCTCTTTTAGGTAAATATCAGCAACACAGCAGTAAATATCAACATCAAGCAGATTATTATTGTAGATCACACATGGAGAACAAAGGGTAAATTATTTAACTGCAGCAGTGTTTGACTATATTCTGCACAGTGAGAAAACCTTAAGTCATTTTCAAGGTCCACCATTTCTTACTTCTTTTCAGTCGGGTCAAGTTTCTAAACTTTCTAAATCTCCATGTTCTGGCTAATGAAAAGAAAATAGGATTCTACTGAGTCTCCTATCTACCTACTCCAGGACTTCTGTGAGGATGAAATGAGATGAGGCATAGGAAAATGCTTCACAAACATCTGGTTAAAGTGTAAAGTATTTCCACCTGGCTATAAAGCAAGTCATGTTCCTGGGCTGAAGAAACTGAAAGGAGGCTAGTCGCTAGGGAGAGGAAGCAGGGCATTGCTAAGTAACATCATTACCTGGAGGGACGCTTAGCATATTAGCCTTTTATATACCAGAATATAGATCCTTGCCCAAGGATATGTTTTACTGATTTTAGAGAGGGGAGAGAAGGAGAGGGAGAGAGAAAGAGATAGAGGAAAGAGAAACATGGATCAGTTGCCTTCCACACCCACTCCTACTATGGATCAAATCCACAACCCAGGTACATGCCCTGATCGTGAATCGAACCCGCAACCTTTTGGTGCACAAAACTATGCCCCAACAAAAAAGCCACACCAGCCAGAGCTGCATGTATTTTTCTCAGAATTGTAATATTCCCTTTGAAACATGGGCAAGCATGGCCAAGTGCCTGTCTTATCAAGATAAGAAATACCTTGGTTGGTATAGGAGACAAATTGCTAAATCTGTACTGCAATATTTATTTTTTAAATAACCTCATACAGAGTGTCCTTTTTAAGGCTTCAAACTGTAATGGAATAATGATGACAAATATGTGGTCTTGGTTATTTTTTTCTATTTATATGAACCTTAGGTCAATCATTTTAAAATAAAATTTAAATATTAAAATATAAGGTGAGAGAATGTTTACTTATGAAAATATATTTACTTTGTTCTATCATAACATCAGGCTCTCTTACCACAAACACACCATTCACACATTAGCCATTGTCTCTCTCAGGACCTATGGTTGTTCAATATCAGCACAGAAGGCAAGAACATTCACCTTCATTAATTCTAATTGTTAGTGGTAATTATCCAATAATTTGCTCTTCCAAGTGTACTAGTTGGATATATACATTCCTTGGGATAGTATAAAAGTAACCTAATCTGAGTTTGGGTTAGTTTATCTACACTAATAAAAGACAAACATGCAAATTGACCACATTGTCCCTATGCCTTAAGCCATGTCCACGATCCAATCAGAGCGACTATATGCAAATTAACCCAACCAAGATAGTGGCCAGCAGCCACAGAGCTGGAGCAAGCAGGAGGCTTGGTTTCTCCAGTGATGGAGCAAGCCAAGCTTCCTGCG
>NW_006284386.1:648715-664032 GCF_000327345.1 Myotis davidii
CTCCCCCACCCCTCGCCTTCTTTCTGCTGCCTACAAGAGCCCCAGGCCCGGCCGCAGTTCTGTGTCCACCTTTTAGTCCCCTATTCTCCAACCACAGAGGAAAGAAATAAGGAAGAGTCTGTGCTGCCTTCAGAAAGTATCTATATACCTGATCGGCCAGTTTTCTTCCACAGAGGGAGGCCAGACTGTGGCTTAGGCCCGCTCCTCACAGGGACATCAGTAGGACATCCTGTGAGGGCTCCCAGACTGTTAGAAGGGGATAGGCTGGGCTGAGGGACCCCCATGAGTGCACAAATTTTTGTGCACTAGGCCTCTAGTTCATAAATAAAATTGATTTCTCTTTGATATCTGGTTAAATAGAAATTATGTTAACTTAAATTAACATCAAATATTCCAATAATAGTTGTCCAGATTGCCTAAGGCTCAGCAGTGACTAGAAGCACTTCAAGGTTTTCTACAGCCAGGAGCCAAGTGCCTTTTTGCATTCCTGTCCTTGCTCTCACTCCCTCCCTCTCAGCAGCCACAGTGAGACAGGAGTGTGAGGGATATAGGACTTCTCTTTATAAGATGCAAAAGAATGAACAAAATGGTTACCCTACAATCCTCTGTCTTGTACATATTTCCAATTAATAAAAACACAAACAGCAGTTCCAGAAATTGAAAGTCTCTTAAAAAGTTCAAAACATTTTATAATATTTTATGAGCCGAGTTATCAAGGAATGATAACAATAAAAGTAAAATAGAGTAATTCACTACCTTCACTGATAAAGTGCCATCAGTTAATAAACCACATAGCGATTTTAATTGTAATCATCTGACCAATAAATGTTACACATAAAGATTAATAAGTGAATTTGTACTAACTGTGTCTACCTAATCTATAATAACTTACTGAAAAGGTACATTAATACAAAATAGCTTTAACAGAAAAACACCTATTTCTATAGCAAATTCTGATCATTTCTCCTTTTCCTAATAAATATTAGTGCTGCATTATGAAAGATAATATTTATATTTGATGTGTTAAACACATTTTCAAAATTTTAGTTAGATAGCAAAATATGAACAACTAATTGCCATATAAAATATTATTTTTTTATTTCAAATGCTATTATTCAAGCTTCAAAATGTATGAACTTTGTCCTGTCTTTGAATCAGGGATTTGAGCACACAGAAACCAGCACACAGCCAGAGAGCCTGAGAAAACAACATTTTAATCATCTACGTCAGTCACACTCAATCTTTCTCTGAAGGACCCCTTCTGTAGGTAATTTTCCCTTCTGCTGAGATTTAAGCCTATTTCTTCTTGCTCTGTTCTCAGTGGGAGAGCACTGGACACTCTGTACAACCACCTCTCACAGAGTGGAAGTTCCCTTCACATGTGTCGTATTCTCTACACCAGTGATTTTTCACCTTTTTCATCTCACAGCACACAAAAACTAATTATTCAAATTCTGCAGCACACCAAAAATATTTTTTGTTGTTCTGACAAAAATGTATAATTTGTATTCATTCACCCCAGACAGCTATTGTTGTGTTGACTGTTGTCATTTTTTTTTTTTTTACAATCTAAGGGAAAAGAGGTCAGTAGCCCTAATACTTAGTATTTCATGTTTTAAAATTTCTTGTGGCATGTAGGTATCCTCTAAACCAAACAATTTCAGTTCATTTAACTTCTCCAAACAGGTTAGTTTTCAAATGTTTAATTTTTTCAGGATAAAATTAAACATTTAAAAAAAATTTTTACAGTTAACTAATTTTAATTATAAATTAATTTTATAATTATAATTTAATTATAATTTATGCATCATACAATATATGAACGGAATATTTTATATTATATATTATAGAATATACTAGTATACATGATCGGAATAATTAGAATCCATTCAAAGTTTCTTTTGCACAGGCTCCCATCACCTACTAGAAAAGCATACAAACTTCTTGGTTTTGCTCAAAAGGCCTTTGCCATCTGGCCTTTCCTATCTTTCTAACCTGTCCCTGCTGCATACATTTCTCTTCAGTCTGATCAGTTGCTTGGACAGACCATGCAGTGAAACAGCACCGTGCTTTTGCACATCTCTTTCTAGATTTCCCTTCCTTCTACCTTTTTTTTTCTATCCACCAGGTGAATACCTACTCATGTTTCAAGACCATTCAACTACCACTTCCTTTCTGAAGACTTTTCTATTTCAGGAGTAAACATGACCTACATTCGCTATACCCTTCACTATATACCTTTCAACGTGGTAATTTTTTCCAGTCAGTATATGCTCTTTCAATGGCAGAAACTGTTTCACTAATCTTTTTTTTATATATATCCACAGTACCTGAGAGAATGCTAGAACATACTAGGTAGGCAATAAATGTTTCTGAATGAAGATTTTTCTCCGCATAAGCTCCCATTTGCATGAGCTACAGAACAATACATCTAAATTAAACTTGTGTGTGTGTGTGTGTGTGTGTGTGTGTGTGTGTGTGTGTGTGTCTGTGTACATACTCACATATACACAAGAATTTAACTATTGACTAAAAAGCTAAATGTTTCCAGGACAAATCTATTGGAGAGGTGGGAGTAAATGCCAGAATAAAGTTAAAATATGCCCCACAGGAAGTGGAGCACCATGCATTTGTAAGGGGAGGAACTTTAGGAGCAAAGCAAATATGAATGTAGAAGTGCATTCAATGATCCACTATGGGCTAGGGACTGTGCTAGAACCCAGGGATCAGAGATAAATAGCACATCTTACCTTCAAAGTCTCTGGGAGCTCAGAATTTAGGAGAAAACATGAAATTATAGAGAAAAGAGAAAACAAAAGAGAGTAACTTAGTGGCAAATTATGTAATTAAAATGTTAACTATGGTATATGTAAAAAAGGCAAAGAAAAGAACAAATTCACTATACATTGTGAAGACAAACATGATTAAGTAACGGCAAAGGAATATTTGAAATGAGAAAAGGGGAAAAATCAAAGACTCCAAAAGTTTTAAGTTCTGATAATTAAAAGAATGGCTGTAGCATGTCAATAACAAGGAAATCAATGACTCCAGAGAGAGCTGGCTTGAGGAAAGAGGTCACAGCTCATCTTTTAAATATAAGTAGTAGCTACATGGAGGTAATGTATGAGAAGGTGGTCATGATTGTTCCATTCTCTGTGCTTTATTTTATCCTATACTAGAAGCCCAGTGCATGGATTCATGCACTGATGGGGTCCCTCTGCCTGGCCTGCACCCTCTCACAATCTGGGACCCCTCAGGGGATGTCAGACTGTCAGTTTTGGCCTCCAATCTTGTATAATAAAAGCCTAATATGCTAAGTGTCCGGTCATCCAGTTGGCCATTCAACCAATCAAAGCATAATATGCTAATGATATGCTAAGGCTTCTCAACTGCTTGCTATGATGTGCACTGGCCAGCAGGGGGCAGATGCTTCAAGCGGCAGGCTAGCTTGCTGCTGGGGTCCGGCCCATCAGGACTGAGCGAGATGGGCTGGACACACCCTGGAGCCCTCCCAAGATTCCTCCCTGGCTGGCCAACCTCCTGCGTCTCTCTCTGGCCGATTGTGCACCAATGGGGCCTCTTGGCCTGGCCTGTGCCCTCTCGCAATCTAGGACCCCTCGGGGGATGTTGGAGAGCTGGATTCGGCCCGACAGTAGAATGACAGGTACTATGACACGCACTGACCACTAGTGGCAGATGCTCAATGCAGGAGCTGCCCCCTGGTGGTCAGTGCACTCCCACAGGGGGAGCACCGCTCAGCTGGAAGCCAGGCTCACATCTGGCAAGCGCAGCAGTGCTTGTGGGATCCTCTCATGCCTTCACAGCAGTGCTAAGGATATCTGACTGCCATTAGATGGACATCTTTCGAGGGCTCCCAGACTGTGAGAGGGCACAGGCCAGGCTGAGGGTGTCCACCCCCTCCCCCAGAGTGCACAAATTTCGTGTACTGGGCCTCTAGTATGCATATAAGATCTTTGATTAATCTCTTCCCACCCCTCCCCCTGCCCACTTCCCTCTGAGATTCATCAGTCTGTTCCATGTTTTCATGCCTGTGCATCAGGTGTCTGTCCCCTGGTGGTCATTGAGCATCACAGCTACTGGTCAAACAGTCAAACAGTAACTTAGGCTTTAATATATTTACTAGTGGCCTGGTGCACAAAATTCGTACACATTAAGAGGGAATTAGAGGAAATTTTTTAATATTGCTATTTGCAGGGTGCAACATGGGACCCAGAATCAAGTCCCCACCCACCCGCATGCACCTCGAAATCATGCAAGAACCAGACCCAGCTGGCCCCACCCCTGCCAAGCCCCACAAGGCAGGGGGTGCAGCCTCAGGTCTCCTGTCAAGCCCGGCTGGGGCGGGAGTGCGGCCTCAGGTCCCCAGGCCCCAGCACGAGGGCATGAGGGTATGACTACCATTTGCATATTAGCTGTTTATTATATAGGACATATAGATGGTTTAACCTAATTATGTTTTTTTAAACTATCCAAATGACTATTACTCTCTTCCTTCAAAAAATCCAATGGTCCTCTAAAACTCATATAGTAAAGTTCAAATTTCTAAACAGAGTAGTTATTAGCACAGATTTTGTATTCAGACAGAACTGGTTTTGAACCTTGATTCTATCATTCACTACTTGTACAACCTTGGGCAAGTTACTTTAACACTATATGTCTAAGCTTTCCCATCTCTAAAATGGGCATTAAATAATACTTGTGCTCACATACTTGCACAATTGAATAAGGTAATACTTTATCATGACCAGATCATTATCCAAATTAGAAGTCATGAGAGCCAGGTTTAGTTTCCCATCTTCCCACAGAGAAAGTCATTAGCAGAACCTCAAATTCCCTCTGTGCTCAGGGCCCCTGTTACCACCATGACCATATGTCTAGCTCAAGCTATTAGCCCTCAGCACCCACTTCAGCTGTGCTGGCTTCCTAGCTGCTGTTCCTTGAATCCACTAGGTATGCATCTCCCTCAGAGTGGTTATGAGTGCTTTTTCTCTGCCTGGAAGGTTTTGCTTTTACTTACCTGCATCTTTGCCCTCTGTCAAGATCTATTCTTAAAGTCACTCTCTCACCATGGTCTTTCCTAGCCACTCTATCTAAAATTGAAATCCACTCTCTTAACACCTCTTACCACCTCCCTCTTCTATTGTTCTTCACAGCAATATCTCAAATATACTATATATTTTATTTACTTATTTACTGAACAACTCGTTCCATTAGAATGTCAGATATACAAGTGCAGGGCTTTTTTTTTTGTCTTCTCCATTCACTTTTTCTTTTAATACCTTGTTGATTTTTTAGAGAGTGAGAGAGGGACAGACACATCGATGTGAGAGCACAACATTGATTGGCTACCTCCTACACACGGCCTACCCTGGATTGAGCCAGCAAGCCAGGCATGTGCCCTTGACTGAGAATCAAACCAGCAACCTCCTGGTGGACTAAACAACCCCTAACCAAGTGAACCACATCAGCTAGGCCTCTGTTTATATACCCAGCATCCAAAACATGGCTGGCACATAATCAGTACTTAATACCTTAATACATATTTGTTGAATGCACAAATGGGTGAAGATTCCTCTCCATTTGCCTTGATCTTCCTCACCTTAGATACCCTTCTTCCATCATCAGGTGGTAGTATCCTATTCCTCTGTTAAGGGGGAGGGGACCGACATCTGTTACCCATCTATCATGTGCCTATGGGCCAGGCACTTTGATAAGTGCTTTTTATGTATCACCTTTTTTATTGTTGTTAATCCTCACCCAAGGATATTTTCCCAGTGGTTTTTAGAGATAATGGAAGGGAGAGGGAGAGACAGAGAGGAACAATGATGTGAGAGAGACACATTGATTGGTTGCCTCTTGCACACACTCTGACCAGAGCCGGGGAATCTGCAAACAAGATACATGCCCTTGACCAGAATTAAATCCAGGACCCTTCAGTCCACAGGCTGATGCTCTATCCACTGAGCCAAACTGACTAGGGCTGTATCACTTTTTTTAAATTATCAAAACAATACTGTGAAGTAGTTCTGAATATGCCCATTTTATAGATAAGGGGCTAGGTTTGGAATACTTAAGTTGCTTAACGTAGGTCACACAGTTAATCAGAGTTGGTGCAAGAACACAGCATGGTAACAGGTATGCTGGGGGTTTAATAGATACTGGACTGAATTAAGTGTCATGGTCAATGAAGAAGGTGTGAGGAGGGGCAGAAGTGGGGAGGGTTTTAGAGAGTGGTGCTAATGAGCCTTTCTCAACTTCCCTGAGCAGAATTAATAAATGCTGATTTTGTTTTCCCATGGTGATTTATATATAATCCAGTTACAGCATTTGTCCCACAATATATATTTGTGTTTACACTATCAGTCTCACCTATCAGATTGGGAACTCCTTAAAAATGAGAAATGTGTCAATTCTGTTCAGTAAATGTTCATTAAATGAATAAATGTTTGAGAGAGGCCAAAGATAATTAGGACCAATTTGATGATTAGAGAAATCTTTGGTGACCTTCAAAGCACAGTTTTAATACAGTGCTGGAGTGCAAAATTAAAAAGAATGGATAACCAGAAAGGAGAGGTAAAGTGTAAGTTAATGTATTCAAAATATTGACTGTGGATAATAACTAGGTAATAGTTAGAAAGGGCAGCAGAGCCAACAGCTGGAAAATAGTGAGGCCAGTGACAAAAGATATTATAATTATTTCTCCTGAATAAGTTCAGCATAATTAGGCCTGAGGGGATGAAGCAATGCAAGAACTAAGAATTAAAAATCATGAGAAAGGAGAATGGATGGGCAATGACTACCTCTCTGCTTCTCACACCATGGTCCCTGAACCAGCAGTATCAACATCACCTCGAAACTTGGTAGAAATGCAGATTTGGGGGCCAAATACCAAATTCACTAAATCAGAAACTTTGAGGGTAGTGTTTACCAACCTGTGTTTAAATATACTGGAAAAAAATTCTGGTATCACCTCTAGGCATTTCTGATACATGCTAAATTTTGAGAACCACTAGACTTCCTTAAAGAAAATTTCCAAGCAAAAAGATGCAGGCAATTGCCTAGAGCTTGCCTGGGCCCTCTCATAATTAATTACCTTTACATATAACAAGTTGAAGTGTCAACATAATTTCAAAGCTTAGTGTCAATTTAAACCTAGAGAGGAATTGTCTAGCAATTTGTGGCATGTGAAGGACAGAATCACTGTGAATGTTCTTAATTTACATGAAAACGAGACTGATTTGTATCATAATTGACCATGTACTTATCCAAGAGCAGATGACCCAAACAATATGCTCCAAGCTGTGAAGATTCTAAATACATTGTTCATAAGTCTGTATTGAAAATACACTTAAGTGATGCTGTGGTGTCCTGTCTACTGTGTGTTACCAGAGTGATGAACTAGATAACCCAGCAGATCATTCTTGCTTTTCAACTCTAACTGAAGCTACAGACTCACTTCTTATTGGAAAATATGAATTGTTGCTTAAATATTTATTCAATAATTTTGAATGAGAATATAAAATTCTACTTGCAGACATCAGGTTGCAAGCTTTCCATAAAAATCTTGCATTGCAAATGTATTTCACCACTACTAACTTCAGGGCTAATGTGGACTGGGGCTTTAAGGAGACAAATGCCTCAAGCCACATCCATAGAGTTGATTCATATGAACCTGCAGAAACATGAACCTGCAGAGACAGAGCACAGTGGGTGAATGCATGTAAAGAAAAAGACAGCAAAAGGAGAAAAAGCGTCATCCCTGTCCATGGCACAGGCCCTGTGTCTGATATTGTGTTTCCTGTGCCGGCAGCCCCATTTGGAGGTGAAGGCCAAGAGTGAGAATGTGCTCATGCATTACCTACCAGACATTATAGAGGACCAAAGCCAGGGACCTTGTGCCCTCACCTAAAGAATCCTTACATCCAGCTTGCCGAGTGCACAGAGAATTATCAGCGTGAGTAAAGGAGTACATAACCAGCCAGCTGTGAGAAATGTTCTCTTCCAGAAAGAGGCAAGAATGTGCAGGAGGAACACCAGGTTTCCTTGCATGAATTGCTGTAGTGCAAGTATTTATCAGAGACTAACCTGATTTGCATATAGGGAACTAAAGAAATGAAGTAGCAAAGCAGTGTGGCTATTACTAAAGGAAAAACTTCAGGACACTTATAAGCAGGTCCATTGTTAAAGTGTATGAAAATTTTAATTTGAGATAAAAGTCTAGGTATACATAGATTGCACGAAAAAAAAGTGTTTCTACATATGGCCACATGAAACTCAGCAAACTTATCAACAAAACCTGTACTCAGGAAAATCCAGAATGGCCTAATCCCTCTGTGTCAAGGAAAGCATCTGACAGACAGCAACACTGTGCAATATACATTTAGATTGGATTGTCCTTGGAAGGAAAGGAGAGAGTGGAACACAGTGAAGCAATCTGATTGAGTGATTGGAATAAGCCCATCTAAACTAGCAATACGATCAGATAATTCAATTTCATTTCTTTTTAGTAAAGTTTTTCCCTAATCAAGGCTTTTTTCTCCCTATTATATTTGTATATTTATGGAACAGTTAATATTTAAGCAATCATGAATGCTCCAGTGCATATATCAAAACAACGACTACTGCTTGCCACTCTTGATACAGCACATGAATTCTAATGTTAGCCTCCTTTATTTAAACAAAATGAAGTTCTGTGCTCTCTGCCAAGGGTTGTTTACAAATTATTGCTTTCTTCAACACCACCACACACTGCAATAACATTGAAAAAGATAATGCATTTTTAAGGATTGCAATTACCATAAAGACATTAGCTCTGAAGCTATGTTCAGCCAGGTTTAATACATGCTTTCCTGGTTTTATTTCTAAATCTGTCACCAAAAATGGTTTTCTGGGCTCTACATGACCAGGGCTGACACTAACTCAGCCAAATATAATTTACAGTGGAAGATGTCTTAATTCTTTATGTAGGCTTGATCATCCCAGTTTTACACTCTTTTTTTAAAAAAAATCTTTATTGTTGAAAGTATTACACATGTCCCCTTTTAAAACCCTATTGACCCCTCCAATCCTCCCTCCTCCCCACCCCAGGCCTTCACTACCCTATTGTCTGTGTCCATGGGTTATGCATATATCCATACAAGTTCTTTGGTTGATCTATTCCCACCCCACCTTCCCACTGAGATTTGATAGTCTGTTCCATGTTTCTATGTCTCTGATTTATACTCCTGATGTTGGTATTATGGATTTCCAACAAAAAGGTAACAGATGATATCAATTGTGTAAAAGTCAAGCAATTTAAAATTTTTTCACTGTTTGCTTAATTTATGGTAGCAACCTGTGAAAGGAGAGCTTAAACTTGAAACCATGACAACATTAAATAGCATAAGGATTCATCTTAATTGTCACCTTCCGGCCCAGCAGAGCATCCAGAGAAGACCAATGTTGCCTTCCTGCTCTTCCTGCTCTTCCTGATCACCTCTCAGCATTTTCCCTTCTAGCTCATTCCAGGAGAACGTCCTGCAATGTGCATTGCCTCAAACAGCCAGGCCCAGTGGCAAATCAACAACTATTTGTATTTACACTAGGAAAGGCCAGAGAGAGGTGAGGAAGCATGCCTATACTTTAAAAGAAAAAGCCGGACTATTACTTTGAAGTGCCCTTAATCAACCTGCCTCTAGTAGGCGTACCAAACAGAAATTCCTCTGAGAATAGTTTTAACAAAAATCAAATTATTTTAAATTAATACAGAAATAGTTTCCGAGAATGAATATCTCCAAGGTGTTAAGTGGCTCCTTCTCAGAAATGGTTTCAGCTTTTAACTGAAACTGTTTTTATTGTCATGAGTATTTTACTTAACAAAACTGTTTTATATGTATGAGGTTTGAGAATGGGTGGAATAGTTTTTGGTGTTTTTTGATTCTTTTTTTCTGTGTATAGCTTTAAAGATGATCACCACCACCAAAAGGGTGTATAAAACTGATTTTGCTAGGTATATATACTATAAGTAAATGGCATTTGGTGGTTCAACATAAGTGGTATTAGCTATTTAAGAACTCTGAAGGTCTTAGACATGTAGTATTTGGTAAAGCATAATTACAATGTAGAATTGAGAAGCAGCTATTCAGGGTGAGTTATGTAACTATGCTGATGTTTGTAGCTATTTCTGTTTGTTCATTTGTACTACTATATACTATTCTACCATATGAATACAAATAACTTTAGTTATATTCTCCTGTTGAACATTTCCATTATATGGTTTCCATTTGGAGGGTTCATTACAGATATTAGCGATAACTAGAGGCCTGGTGCACGAATTCATGCACCAGTGGGGTCCCTCAGCCTGGCCTGCAAGATCAGGCAGAAACCAGCTCTTTGACATCCCCCAAGGAGTCCTGGGTTGCAAGAGGGCACAGGCCAGTCTGAGGGACCCCACCAGTGCACGATCGGGGCCAGGGAGGAATGCAGGAGGTTGGCCAGTCTGGGAGGGACTGCGGGAGGGCTCCAGGGTGTGCCTGGCCCATCTCACTTAGTCCTGACCACCCAGACCAGAGGTCCTCAAACTTTTTAAACAGGGGGCCGGACCCCTGACAGACCCCAGCAGCAAACTAACCTACTGGTCAGAATGTCAACCCCCTGGTGGTCAGTGCATGTCATAGCAAGCAGTTGAGCAGCCTTAGCATATCATTAGCATATTATGGTTTTATTGGTTGAACAGACGACTGGACACTTAGCATATTAGGCTTTTATTATATAGGATGCTACTGTGAACATTGTTTTATTATAGCAAAATAACCTATATAAGAAAAGCCTAATATGCAAATTGTTCCCTCAGGCGGTATTGACTGGGAGCTTAACTGGAAGTTTGACCACTCGCTATGACATGCACTGACCACCAGGGGGCGGTGCGAAACATGGTGAGCATTGGCAATGTGGCACTGGCAGTGGGCGGCAGTGGAGGCGCTGCCAGCCCCAATGGGCCCTGACCACAGCAGAATGGTGGAGCAGGTGAGCCAGCAGCGCCAGGCCAAGGTGGGTGCGAGTGGGGGCCCAATCACCCCACCGATCGCCCTATAGACGGTGACCAGTGGCGGTAGCAGAGGATGGGGCCACAACCTGGCTCCAAGGTGCTGAGGGAGCCGGGCAGGGGGCCCGATCCCGACCAATCACCCCACAGATAGAGACCAGTGGTGGTGGCAGGGGGGGCTGCTGCCTGGTTCCCAAGCCCTGAGGGAGTTGGCGGGGGGCCCGGCTCTAAATGATCACGCCGCAGATGGGATGGTGGAGCGGGTGAGAGGCGGTGTCAGGCCACGGCGGGATGCCAGGCAGGGCTGTGAGGCTGTGAGGCAGAGGGTGCAAGCTGGGAATGCCAGCCTGGAAGCACAAGCTGGGGTCCGATCCCCGCAGGCCACCACAAGGGACCCACAGTTCCTTTCACGGTGCATGAATTTGTGCACTGGGCCCCTAGTCAAATTAATAATATTTTGCCATTTTCATGGGTATGAAATGACATCTCATTGTGGTTCAATTTAATTATAGTTCTGAATGTGAAACGGTATAGACACTTTGGAAAATAGTACCTTTTAAAATTAAACCTAAATTATCCTGCTATATTAGGTCAAAGATTTAATTAACTCACCCCTAATACCTTGGCAGGGCCAGGCCAAATGATCTTGCAGGCCTTATAAGGCCCAAGGGATGGACATTCCCCACCCCTGTTATACAGCAATAAAAACAAAGTAATACAAGAGACAGCATTACTGGATGATTCCATTCATATGAAATTCTAGAAAAAAGGCAAAAAAGTATACTAACAGAAAGCAAATGAGTAGTTTCCTAGAGTTAGGAGTGAGGACTGATTGCAAAGGGTCATGAGAAAACTATACAGGTTGGTGGAACACTTTCGTATCTTGATTGTGGTGAAGGTTACACAATTGTATACAAATAATAAAATCCATCAAACTTTATCCCTAAAAGTAAGTAAATCTGATTACGTTAGTTACACTTTGGTAAAGTCACTTCTAAAAATTACAGGTTAATTTCAAATCTCTCTTAGTCATGAACATATTTTGCTTCTGAAAGAATGACAACACAACAAAGTCCTAAGGAGTGCTTTCAGAAGTTGATGACTACCCTGGCCTCTCATTGACTTCATGAAGCCTGGAATTTAGAAACATAGAGGGATATGAATGGACCAGGCTGTGATTGATGGAAAATACTTGTCATTTTGCTCCCACAACTCTTCCCAAATGCTTTTCCACCTTCCTCAGCACAGGTTTCCAAGTAAAATATTCTGTTTTAAGATAAGCACCTAGCTATTTGCTTGAATTTAAAAACTGAATTCATCCTTTCTCTAAACTGCCTCTGAATAGCTTATATTTCCTTGTAGCATGTTGCCTGGCTCCTCGAGTGACCCCCTCATAAATAGCATTAAATATTGACTTTCTTCATCTTATTTAACTTCTCTGTAAAATCTCATGACATTCTCTTACTAAAGGAAATGTGATTTTATTTTTTGCCCAATTAGTGAATCAGGAAGGGTCAAAACATACATCAGTCACACAGTAGTATCAGTATCTTACTGTTTTTGAATAGGCACTGATTTTGCCCAGATTTTAAAAATAATAACACTTAATTATAGTACAAAGTATGTAGGAACTTATGAGAAGCATTCTGAAAGATACTTTATTGTAGAATAAAAAGGAAAAGGGGGAGAGAGTATTCTGAGAACGCAGATATTAAAAGAAATAACAGTGTGGTGATTGTGTGGGGAGAGGGGGTGGGTGGAGGTGTAAGAGGGCAGAGAAGGGATAAATGGTGATGGAAAACAAAATAAACAAATAAATAAACACCTAAACAATAAAGAAAAAATATCAAGGCTTTGTGTTTTGTTCCCCATGACAGAAGTCAGTAAAAGCAAAATCTAAGCGATGTTCTGGGGGACAGGAGGAAGGTACACATGAATGGGGCTGGTACTGTGCTTTTCCTTCCTAAAGATGTGGGGCAGCCTTACAGTACCAGCTGTCATGGAACAGAGTGTGCTATAATCTTGTCGTTAATCAGTATTTATACAGCACCACAGATTAGGTTTTGAATATGCTATTTATATAAAAGCCACCCCTACACCCCCTAACCCCTGCCTCACTTCACCTATTTCCCTGTCTCTTGTCTTTTTTGTGTGGGTTTTTTGTTTGTTTTTGTGGCCCAGAACTTGAGTAAATTATAGTCAAACTGTAGACCATTTCTTGAATCTTCCTTATAGGCATTTATTTACCATAGATTCTTCACTAATATACACACTGTCATAACCCATTTCTTATTTGCCCATTTTTTTCTTGAATATCTTGGGGAGACACTGGTTAACAAAATTATACAGGTTTCAGGTGCACAATTGTACACCACATCATCTGTACACTGCATTGCGCATTCACCAGCCCATCAAGTCTCCATTCATTACCATTTATCACACCTGAGGCCCTCAAGGAATGGAGATTATACTTTATTTCTCTTTATACCTGCAAAGTATCTAGCACAGGGTTCCACAGAAAGTAAGTGCTCAGTAAATATGGCCAACTTGCTGCCTGATTACTAGCTATAAAGTATTTATATGTACAGGTGACCCTTGAACTGTGCAGATCCACTAAGACAGGTTTTTTTCAGTAAATACTGTTGGCCCAAACCATGGTTTCCCAACCAGAGATCAATTATACAGTTTTGAAACATGGTTGATTGAATCCACGGATGCTAAGGGCTGACTTTGGGGCCAAAAGTATCTGCACCACCAACCCCCATGTTGTACATAAAGATTGTACATAAAGAGTTCTTAGATTCCCTAATATTATCACAGAAATAACTGGATTTCAGAGTTTTATTTGGATATTAGCTGCTGCTTTATAAACCCCCTTCCCATGGCTACCAGCCTTCCTACCTAAAGTTATACTAGGCCTTCACTAGTATGGCTTCCTGTGACAGAAAAATCATTTTCCAAGATGATCTGTCGCACTCAGTCACAGTAGCCACATTTTTTGAACAACAGTCTCATACAGGGTCGAAATCCTCTTCAAACAGAGCTTTCATAGCGTAAAAAGGCATTTGTTTTCAAACTTACTAATTATATTCACTAAATGCTGTTCATGTTGTCAACTTTCCCCTACTGTGAGAATTACAAAATCAGCCATAAGATTAAACTCAGAAAATGACTACAGCAATTCACAGAATACTAAGCCAGCTGGGTTCATTTAAATCGTCTCTGGAAATAGTCTTTGTGACGAACCAATGAAGACCTACAGCTAGTTTCATAAATCATCTTTTTTTTCGCCTGCTCCAGAGCTGAAACTGTTTATTGCTACCCCTGATATATGGAGAACTCATCAAGAACAACAACAGAAAAGGTTTTTTGCAAACTAGATAATTATTCATCTCTCCTAGCCATACTATCCAACAGAGGTATTCATTGTTTAGTCACAATGATGTCGACAAGTATAGTTATGACACAGTATTGGTTTTTTTAAATATTTTTAATTGATTTTTAGACAGAGAGAGGAAGGGAGAGGGAGAGAAACAGCAATGTGAGAGTGAAACCTGGATCAGCTGCCTACTGCACGCCCCCTACTGGGGATGGAGCCTGAAACCTGGGCATGTGCCCTGATCTGGAATCTGACCTGCAACCTTTCAGTGCACAGGACAACAGCCGACCAACTGAGAGGCCAGGGCTTAAGTTGTGTTTTATATATCAGTATGAGGATAATTATTTTTAATGGAAAACACAGATGTATTCACCTTTTTATCTCTCTGAAATGCAACTGTATTTAATGAGTCATAAACCAACCCCTCACTATAGTTTTATAAACAATTATATATTATGGGGTTTTTAATAATTATCATAGTCAGAAGAAATATAATTTGGCCACTCTTACTTTGCTTTTTAAGTGCTTTTTATGAAACTGTCAATTTATGTATAGGAAGAAATATTTAATTCAATCCTGTTTCTCTCTGATCACTAAATTCTGAAAATCATTCCTGATTATTTCTCACTCTTTCATTACCTTTCTCTCAGTCTGTCTCCCTTTCTCTTTCTCTACCCCAGCGGTTCTCAACCTGAGGGTCACAACCCCTTTGGGGGTCGAACGACCCTTTCACAGGAGTAGCCTAAGACCATCGGAAAACACATATATAATGACATATTGTTTTTGTGATTAATCACTATGCTTTAATTATGTTCAATTTGTAACAATGAAATTGGAGGTCACCACAACATAAGGAACTGTATTAAAGGGTCGCGGCATTAGGAAGGTTGAGAC
>NW_006284386.1:664049-678909 GCF_000327345.1 Myotis davidii
CTACACAGACACACACACACACACACACACACACACACACACACACACACACAAAATACCTTTTGGCTTGGTCTGGCTTTCAATTCCATTTCCTTGGTCCTTTCCCTAATGTAAAACTTTTTAAAAAACTCAAATGTCTTCCATATCAAAGAGGTCATGTACTTGCATAGGGGAGGACAATAACTAGGCATAGCCAGTGCACAAGGCAAGTGTGTGCTATATATATTCATATTACCACTCACAGCAAGTTCTCTGGGCATATGGGAAGCACACTTAACTATAACACAGAGTTAATACCAGGGAGAGCAGCATAGACTTTATAATATTAATAATCACAATTAAGGGCATAGGGTTTGTGTGTGTGTTGGTTTAGAGGACAGAACATTTTCACATATGTAAGTAAAATATAAAAATTTTTGAGAGAAAAAAAAAGAGTTTCCAAAGCAGTCAGTATTGACAAGGAATACTAATCAAGTCTGCATCAGACAAATTACATTTACAAACTACTATCCTCCAGAGAATTTAATAAACTGAAAAGCGGGGGTATAATGAAGTTTTCACACAACCTATGGTGTTGTAAATATGATAATTTCTAAACAGATGTAATCAAATTCTGAGAAAACAAACAAGTGTTACATTTAAAGTATTAGCTGACTAATTTGCACCAATGAATGTAAATTAATGAATATTTCAACTTAAAGAAAAATCTTTAAATATACTCATGGGATGTCTGTATTTTTAGAGCCAGATAGGGAGAGTAAAGGTGTCAGTTAGCTTATTTTAACCAGAACTCAAGTTTTCAAAAAAGGAATTCTGATAGACATATTCTTTCATAACTATACCAGTTTGAAGAAGTACATCTACAAAACTGGTTAATTTCTGGGCACAACATGATCATATAGTTTTACCCCTGATGGCACACCAGTTAGCTTTTTCTTCCATTTCAATTCCATAATGTGGGCTACAGGGAGAATAAGAAAGTTATAATGTGCCCTAACCAGTATGGCTCAGTGGATAGAGCATCAGCCTGCAGACTGAAGGGTCCCAGGTTCAATTCTGGTCAAGGGCATGTACCTTGGTTGCGGGCACATCTCCAGTAGGGGGTGCACAAGAGGCAGCTGACCAATGTTTCTCTCTCATCAATGTTTCTAACTCTCTATCCCTCTCCTTTCCTCTCTGTAAAAATCAATTAAAAAAAAAAAACTTGCCCTCTAAATAAAAATTAAAAAAAAGAAAAAGAAAAGAAAGAAATAATGCATCTTCACAGTAACATTTTTGGAAAAATAGAGAGAACTCTCTTGGAAGAAAGCACTTTTAAAGACAAAAACAGTCCTAGACATTTTGGCTCAGTGGATAGAGCATCGGTCTGTAGACTGAAGGGTCCTGGGTTCAATTCTGGTCAAGGGCATGTACTTCGGTTGCAGGCCCTGGGAGGCAACCAATCAATGTGTCTCTCACACATTGGTGTTTCCCTCTGTCTATCTCTCCCTCCACCTTTACACTCTCTGAAAAACAATGGAAAATATCCTCGTATGAGAATTAACAAAAATAAGTAAATAAATTAATAAATAAACAGACAAAAACATACACTACCTTCATTCATTTTTCTTTCTACATAAGGAGCCAATATGTATGTGCAGATAACTATAGTAGAGAGACAGATAAAGAGGAAGTTACCCTCCATCTTAGTAGTAGAAAAAGAGCTGATTTTCTACTGAAGGACAAAGCACATGGTAGTGTGTTCACAGGATTATAAAATCAGGGTGTTTATCTCTCATTGCTGTTTCCATCCCTCTCTCCCTTCTCCTTCTCCCTCTCTCTGTAACAATCTCTATATATAAAAGCCTAAGTGACCATTATGACCGGTTGACCAAACAATCGGTCAACAGGTTGCTATGACCTGGTATCTAAGGTGAGAACTTTGGATTGGATTTCCAAGCTGGTATCTAAGCATCTTGATTACTGGAGAAATGAGATGGCTGAAGCAATATTTTAGGCCTAACATTTGCCTATATGTACAAGTCCACATGCACTAATTAATAATATGTACTCTAGGATACATAACAAGTAACGTATGGGGATTAAAATATTTTACGGAAAATTGTTTCTTTAAAAATTAGTGTTCTATAAATTTTAAAATTCCCAGATTCTCAATGCAGGAGCTGTCCCCTGGTGGTCAGTGCACTCCCAAAGCAACCCTCCCACGGCCAGCCAACCTCCTGCTGTCCCTCTCCCCAGCTGGCTGGCCCTGATTGGGATTGGGTGAGATGGCCCTGATCACTGGCCAGGCCAAGGGACCCCACACGTGCACGAATTCATGCACTGGGCCTCTAGTAAACAAATAACCTTTTCTGTCAAAGAAGGCAGTTTAGGCAGCCGCCATTTTGGCTCACATGACTTGGCTCAGTGGCTTGCAGTTCCCCTGGAGGCCACCATTTTGAAATGGCAAAGGTCAACCCCCTAATTGCTCAAGAGTGTGAGCCTAAGCTCTTCCAATCAAGAGTGAGGGACAGGTCACGTGGGTCAGGAATAAAAGACCAAGCGGATATCCACTCAGTGTGTGTGTGCTCCCGCACCATGTGCTGCACACTTACCTATAGGAGTAGAGATATATGCCTTGCTGCCTGTCTCCCGAGTGTGCTTTGTGTTCTACCAGGACTCCTGGTTTTGGGGCTTACCTTATTTCTAACACCTCTTTAACAATCAATAAAAATACATTTTTAAGAATTATTTTATTTTCTTTTTCCCATCACCATTTATCCCCTCAATGCCCTTCTTCATTTCCACCCCCTTCCTGCCATCACCGCACTGTTGTCCATGTCCATGCATTCTGTTTTTTTTCCTCAATCCTGCCTTCCCCCTCAACATCCACTCCCTACCACTCACACACACACTGACACACCAGAGCTCTCTGCCTGCTTAGACAGATGGCTGCACTTTTAAACAAGGGAAAGAAAATCAAAAGAAGCCTGTGTTTTGTTCAGGTTTTAAATGACACGAAGGGCACTGAAGGTGAGAACTTTGGATTGGATTTCCAAGCTGGTATCTAAGCATCTTGATTACTGGAGAAATGAGATGGCTGAAGCAATATTTTAGGCCTAACATTTGCCTATATGTACAAGTCCACATGCACTAATTAATAATATGTACTCTAGGATACATAACAAGTAATGTATGGGGATTAAAACATTTTACGGAAAATCGCTTCTTTAAAAATTAGTGTTCTATAAATTTTAAAACTCCCAGACTTATTGACTTAAGTACTATCGATGCTTGCTGTTTGAAAATTACAAATTTTGGTATATTGATTTACATGAGAAACTGCGGGGAACAATAACCCCATCACACAATTATAGAAACTGAATCTAAAATGTCACCATTGGCATAGTACCACAATGGTGCAACATTCATCTTTAAGCTCAAGAAACTATTCAGTGATTCTCCATGATGAGACCCCATTAAGCACAATACAATAAAGCACAATGGTCTTAAATAAAGGTCAACCATCAAATAAGCTGAATAAAGGAAACCATTTAAAATTAAGAATGATATCCTGTCCTTATGTCATTCTCTGGTGCTTAGTTATTGCAGAGGTCAAAAAATGGTGAATGTTCTTGCTTCAATGTAATATAATGAGGCACAGACAAACCCTTAACTTGAAAGGTTTGTGTCTACTGGTCATGAATTATGAACAAATGGTAAGGAGTGTCACTATGTTATATGATGCCATTTTAAAATGCAAAGGACCACGAATGAGCTCCCGTGCATTTTGCTGTGGAATGGGATCTCAGATCACTGATTAAACCAGTGAATCAGAGAGATTACTCTCAGAAAACTCTCCTGCAAATAGCCCCACAGGAAGGAAAGTTTAAAAGACCCACAGGGAGAAAAAAGAAAGTTTGGAAAGAGGATCTAACATTCCATCCAACCCATACTTGGTAGTCTAACCTTCCCTTACACAGAATTTTTCCAAGACAAATTATATCCCTTAAAGCAATTTTCTTCTCAGCCAATTATCAACCATATCTCCTCCCAAGTTCAAATAATACTAAACATTGTCTAACAGGAAAAAACATATTTCAGTGAACCAAAAGAGACCATCACATTCTAAAAATAGCTTGAGCCACTGAAACACTTTGAGTCCCGGGAAAAGCTGGATTCCGCCTCTGACACTGATCCTGGGTAAGCCATCTCTCTGGAGAGTAGGCAGCCAATCCTGCCTACACAAAACGTATATACTTTGGGACCCTATACGTACAAAGCCAAGTGACAGCTCTACAACTATTTACATTATTAGGTGCTTTTTAAAATTACAAATACATAGGCTCTACTGCCTGTATACATTTAAATCTATTCAGGGAAGAAAAACTTTCTATTAACATGCCTACAATTACTTCCAATTCAATGTGAATTAAGAGAGAGAGAGGGATTCCTGATTTTACAAGCTACCAGAGTCAGGAAAATCCACTTGTGATTTTTTCTCATTTTCAGAACACATCCAGTAGCAGTTGGTTCTGCAATGCTTCCTGGAAATGAGCTACTAGAGCCAAGCATCCTGTTCTAGTGCAGTAAGAGGCAGTTTGCTGCAGAGATTTGGCCACAGAAAGCCCAGATTTAAGCCTGAATTTGAACATTTACTACTTTTCTAATTTTGAAAGAAATCACATAACCTCACTGGGTTTTAGTTTTCTAATTTGAAAAATGGGGTTAATAACAATTAACCTCCTTGAATTCCAGGAAATCACTTTATAAATTGTAAAAACATACCAACCAAATGTGTGGACTACTGATTGATCTTTGCTAGGGTGCCTTTCAATATATTCTATAGTGCTTATTTTCTAAAATATATTTTGTTTGAAATTAATATTAATTATATTAATTAAATTAATATTTATTTACCAAATCATATTTGAGGGTGACTTGCTGGTTCATATTTATAGCAAGTAATACATTTTTTATGTTTTCACAAATAATTAAGTAGCAAAGTATTACAATTATGTATTCAATAGTTTTGCTGGTAAAAATATCTTTTATATCTGAGAGGCACTAAATTTTCTCACTTAAAAAATTAACACTTATTCTGAATATTCACAACAAATCCTTTATTTAATCAAACTCTCTGGCTTTCACTCAATGGTAATTTATTGAAGACTTCATATACAAACAACTCTGGGGATATAATGTAGAATAAAATAAACTCCACAAATTCTGAGTCTTGGAAGATGAAGAGAAATTAAATAATTACAGTATAGTGTGGACAGTCCTATAATAATTGTACTCACAATGTGCATGGAAAGCCAAGAAGGGCAAAAATTAGATGAAGAAAAGTGGCAAAGGACATTATAAAAATGCACAAGGCATTTTTATTTCAGTTACGTGTTTTAAAAAAGAGAGAGCTAGAGAAAAGGAAGTGGAGTGTAATTAGGAGGCCAGGGCCATAATTCTAGTTTCAAAACTGAAGTGACCAATTGTCCTGGTTTGTAAAGGACTGTCCCAAGTTAAGCACTGAAAGTTTCACTACTCAAGAAAGCCCCCAGTCTTGGGCACCAGGATAATTATAAGGTTAAATAAGGTCATAAAGGTAGGGCCTAATCTGATAGAATTAGTGTCCTTATAAAAAGAGATCCAGATTTTTCCCTCCCCCTCTCCTCCCTCTCCAGAAAAAGAAGGTGATGTGAGAACTCAGTGAGAAGGCATTTGTCTGCAAGCCAGGGAACAACTCACCTACGCTACTAGCACCTTGATCTTTGACGTCCAGTCTCCAAAACTGTGATAAAATAACTTTGTTTTTTAAGCCACCAACCTGTGGTATTATTATGACAACCTGAGCTAACCAATACACTACCCAACGTGTATTTCACTGTTCGGAGCATCAGTTTTCTCACCTGTGGACTAAAGAGGCTGCAATAAATATCTACTGATGTTAAGATTCTAAGTTTATTTGAACACATGATTTCAGCTAAAAACAATTAAACATTCTGAAAATTTTAGAGTGCTTAGATATGATTTTTTCTTAGCTCTTTTGCAGACTTTCTCTTGCATTACATATTTCCAAATTTTGTTTCCATTGACAGAAAAAAGTCATTCTCCTTACAAATGATACAATCTGGTACATTATCTTCTATATCACAATGAAAGTGAACATATTTCATCTCTTCCATCTTACAACATCTATGGTGAAGATGGATGCTTTCTTTTTTATACTAGAGTTATCCCTGTAATATTCTGCCACTTCTACCATGTAATGGCCTCCAGGAAATGAGGCCTTTAATATGTTACATATACTATATATAAATGATAATCTTGGAAAAAGTAACACAATTACATGATCATATTACCCCTAGTAGACCTAAAGATATCTAAAATTTGCTTTATAGTAAACCTAAATGTTTTCTTCAGGTTTTCTATGACATATTTCACATCTGTACAAAAGCATGTCATCTGCTGAATTATAATTCATTATGTCTCTCTGTCTAACTAGATTGACTAGAAAGTCATAGGATAGGTGAAGGGGATATTAACTCAAATCAGAAGAAAGGTTTTGGGCCTTCATAAGTTATGAAATTGGCTGTGAATGATTTTCATATATATATATACTAGTGGCCCAGTGCATGAAATTCGTGCAGAGGGCGGGGGGGGGTCCCTCAGCCTGGCCTGCACCCTCTTCAATGTGGCCCCTCGGGGGATGTCAGACTGCCAGTTTAGGCCCGATCCCACACCAGCAGTCAGATATCCCTCTCGCAATTCAGGAACACTGGCTCCTAACTGCTCACATTCCTGCCTGCCTGCCTGATCGCCCCTAACCACTCTGCCTGCCAGCCTAATCATCCCCAACTGCTGGCCTGATCGCCTCCAACTGCCCTCCCCACACCCCTGCCAGCCTGTCGGTGCTGAAAAAATGCTAGAGAATGGAAATTAGGAATTGGGAGCCAATTATTTTCATTACAGTTCAGCCTTTAGTGACTGACTTCTGGGGAGGCCCCTCCCTCTGGACCTCAGTTGCCCCAACTGTAAAATGGGGGCTTGGATAACTGGATTCCTAGGCCCCTTCCACAGTGACAACTGGGATTCTGCAAAAGCTCTAAGCAGCTGGGTATGGCCCCGCCCCCTGGGCACCCAGAAAGACCCAGGCTGGGATCACACAGGGAAGGGCTCCAACCCCGCCAAGACCATGATCTGAACTTCCTGAAAAACTCGGGGTCTTCCTTCAATGGTGTGTACACTGTGACTGCACCATGGCTGGCACTTCCGCACCACAGGCCCTTCTGCGCAGGCAGGGCACACACTCCACACCCCGTGCTGCTGCCACCCCAGAGGCGCTCGTGCCCAGGGAGTCTGGGGGTTCCTGAGGCACCCGAGAGTGGAGGGTAGGAAAGAGGATTTGCAACAATACCTCTGGGAGGAGGCAGCCAGGCAGTGGTGGTGGTCTTGGTGGCTGGAGACGGAGGCTAAGGCATAGGAGAAGATGCCCAGGTATCCCCCCCATTGTCCCCAGCGTGTCCCATGCCCTGGATTGTGCAACAAGCCTTTACCTTGCAGTGCCCGACTGTCCCCCTGCTCACTAAAGCTACTTATCTCAGGAAAGCTCGCATAGGGTCCGGGAGTGAACCCACAGACAAAAAGTGGAACTTCGGCAGGGCTGGAGAAACTGCTGGTTGGTGCCTTTCCCCCTCCTTCCTTCCCACTGTCTTCACCCCCTCCCCTCAGTCTCCCATGCAGTGCCCTGAGAGCTGGAAGCTGATGTCAGGGGCCTGAATTCCTGACTTTGCATGCACGCATTTGTCCATCTAAGGTATGGGAAGACGGGTGCCCGGGAGCCGCATGGCACTGCCTACTGGGGGAGAGGGTGCCCGCGGCGGGCAGAAGTTGTGCCAAAAGGTGGGAGCACAGCAGATATTTTATTTCCTGGAAATGAGAAGAGGAGACCTAGGGATGCAGGATGTGTCTCCTGGCTCTGGGCCCCTGTGACCCAGGAAGCCAAGCCTGGCAGGAGAGCTCCGTGGCTCTGGCCAGTGCCGCCATCTTTGTCACATCAATTTGCATATTCCTTCCTTATTGGCTGTGGGCACCATCATCTTTATCACAATGTGATGGTTAATTTGCATATTACTCTTTTATTAGGAGATAGTTATATAGTTATATAGTTACGGAGTCAAGATATCTAAAGTAGAGTGTAAATAACTCTTTTCACAACCTACCTACCAATATTACCATTTGTTTCCAGTATACACACATACCACCAATATTCCAGGCAGTGTGGCTTTCTCATTCATCCTCAAATACGTGATTATTCCTAGTTGTGTACTATCATTAAAAATAACTACCAGCACTTATTTAATATTAAAAATTTTCAAAGAACTCTGACCAAGTTCATTTTATTTGATTGTAAAAACATCCCTATCAAAACCAATAAGGGTCACTGTATTTCCTTCTTTATAGATGAGGAAACTGAGGTTTGGTTAGAGAAAGTGATTTAGTCTTAAGCACTTGCCTAGCAATTAGCAAAATGGAAGCAAAAATGTAGGTTCAGAGCCCAGTGTTCTCCCGTATTTTAAGGGTATGGCTTCTCTTCATATAACCGAATTCTACCTATTCTTCAAGATCCTTCTCTTCCAACTTACCTTACTGCCTATCTCCATCCTCTTCATAAAAAAAAATTATTCCCTTCTCTGAAGTCCCACTAATCACAGTCATCTCACTGCCCATTAATTTTTGTATTCATTGACAGTGTATTCTATGGCGTTACATAGTACTCTCTATGTATATTTCCTGGCTACTCTACTGTGCCACAAGCTTCTTGAGGTCTCCTCTGCTGTACCTTAGTACCCCCCTGGAGCACCAACCAGCCCTTTTGTTTTGCCTTTGTTCAAGCCTGCCTGATATCTCTTCATCTGCCTCCAGCCTTTGACATCCCTATCTTTGTTAACAGAGGCCTTGGGGCATGACCAATTTTCCATCACAGGTAGTCTTGGTAGCACTGTCAATCAAGGTCCTTTACCCTCCCTTGGACAAGGGGTGTTCTTGTTCTGCACATTAGGCTAATTAGTTTCTCTTTCTAATTAGAATTGGAATCAAACATAGGGAGAGGAGGAGAAAAATGGTTGGAGCTAATACACCCAAAAGACAACTTCCTGAAAAGACTTTTGATTAATTCCTGCTCCTTGCATTCTCAAAGCTGACATAGTTTCTGTTCTTTTAAAGGCCAAGTTCTTTCCCCTTTGTTCAGTTTCTGACTGAGCTACCTTATACCCTCCCATTAAATTCCTTTTTTTTTTTTGCTTACATCAGGGAGAGTCACTTTCTGTTGCTTGCAAACAAAGAACCCTGTCTGATACAGTACCCACAAAGCTTAGTGCCTAGGGAGTGCTGAGTATTTTTAAATGTTCTGTTTTTATGCAGATTATATGTTATTATAAGCTGAAAACATAAACAATGTTGGTGCAACATTGCTATTGGTTAGAATGTTAATAACCAGCAGGCAAGCATAGGCCAAGCTAACACTGGGACCTCATCTGCATGGAAATGATTTTTATTACAATTCAGTCCCCTAGTTTGGTGACTCACAAAGTGATAATTCACTGCTGAAAATTAACAAAACATTTCCTGGTAAGGGTAGTACTTATAGTAATGATACCCTTTAGTGATATTTGACATTTAGGTTAACCCCTCTGTTTTCCTTCTCTTCCCAAATATTGCAGGAGCCAACTGTGGCCATCTGAATTTTTAATATGACTTTACTACAAGATACATCTAATAAGTTTAACTGGCTCCTTTGTAGCTAGGTGAATATTTTAACATACTCTATAGCTTCTTGTGAAAAACGTCGAATTGCAGTTTTAAATTCACTGAGAAAGAAAATTACCATTAGAATAATTTAGGTGGTTGAATGGTATATTTAAAGCCTAATCAGTACTCTACAAAGAAAGTTGCCTACACTATTTTTTAAGAAAAAAAATAACACTAAGAAAAATCAATCAAGCAGTATTTTATAATAAAACTGGAATTTAACAGCAATTCTAGCTAATCACACATCAGTACTTAGTTAATTCAGTTTCGAACAGATTATAAACTTAAGCTATTTCTATGTACTTCAGTAAATTTCTGTCATTTTACACATTTACATATTTTGAGAATCCTTTGTATTCAAGGAACGTTCCTGGACATTATGGGAATATCATGATATCATGCATATATATGATATTTCTCTTTCTTAATGACAAGATAAAAATCCTACTGAAAAATAGGGGGTGCATTTTAAAACATTCACCTCTTTCTCTTTTAGAACACTTATTACTACATGATAGTATTTCCCACAAGATTATTTTTTATTTTACTTGAAGTTGGCAAAAATCTCTGTGCTGAATCCTTTGAGCATCACTCTAGTGATAGATGTCAGAGCAGCGTTGTGAGGAAGAACTTGTATTTGACAGGGAGATGACAGGAAAAAGCCTCTCTCCGAAATATAAGCTGCAACTGTAAAATCCTTCTGTGAGATTAATATCATCTTTTGTTCCGAAGTATAAGTGACTTATTCATTCTTGCTTAAAAAAATCTGTTCATGTAATTAATTTGAATAGTGCGAAATTAAGACACTTAAAGAGGTACATTTTAGGAGTTTTTTTCAAATATTTTATATGAATTAAATTTGAAATAGGTATATAATATAAATTGCCAATGATATTTTTTTAACTTCTAATATTTCTATAATCATCAACCAAGAACACTTTAAGATTCACTCACTGTACATATAGCATGTACTCTAAACAAGTAGCATCTTGGTAAGAGATTATTTTATTATGAATATATGATATGCAATACAATGAAAAAGTCTTAAATATTTACTTTTGTCCTATAAATCTGGCTATGATTTATTACAGTTTACTAGAAGCACTGCCTTAGTCTCTCTGGCATTATAAAATAATTTCACATGTCCCCTAATATCACAAGAAGAAGGAATAAAATCTTTTTTGACAAATTTAACATTCTGGGTGTCTTCCTTTCTTTCTTCCCTTATATCCCTCAAAAATAAATCAGGAGCAAAAAGATAGAATTCCATTATATATCCTATTATCTACAAATGCTATTCTTTATGTCTGAGTTAGAACTACCAGAAGCAAATCATTTTTGATACATATTAAAATGCTTGTCCATGTATATGTAATGCACATCTATTTAATGCATGAATAGAAAAGAAATTTATATCCATTCCTAGATCTAGGATTCTCGTTATAATATACTTCAAGAACTAACCAAAATTCTGCAATGTTTTCAGATGTGAGAGGAAAAAGGTGAAAGAACGGTGAGATGTCAAAGATAGATTGCTTGTTTTCAGATTTATTTTCATCTCTAGCTTTCTACAGGCCTTCACCTCAGTCTGTTCAGTTTTCTCTATAAAAGACAGATCTTTTCTGAATAACGTGGTTTGCTCTATCCTAGAAAAGGACATACATAATCACTTTTGCAGTTCTCTGTTTCTTTGTTTACTTTTCACAAGAATTAAAATCTCAAAAATAATACTATGTAATGGCCCAATCCAAACAATAAAACAATTATCACTTGATTTCTTAAAACTTTTTGTAAATGCACTAGATACATAGTTTATGCTTAGTAACACAACACTATTCAATCATGAAGAGTATTATTTTCTTAGAGTAGAATAAGCAAAGCACATTTAAGAAGTTTCTGGCTATTCACTGAATTTCATTCCTCAAACAATTTTTGGAGAGGCATAAAATAAGTACAAAGAGATTGAAATTCAAGATTTCATCTATATTACAAAAGCAAATTTTATTGATCTACAAACTCTAGTAATATTTGATCAGAAAGAGTTTACAAAATAATTTGCACAGTCATTGAGATTTAATGGAGTTGAAAAATTATTTATGTGTTTTAAAATATATGTATATATATACACACATTTATTGATTTCAGAGAGGAGAGAAGAGGGAGAAATAGATAGAAATATCAATGATGAGAGAGATTCAACAATTAGCTGCTTCCTGCACGCCCCCCAACTGAGGATCGAGCCCCCATGAGCCCTGATTGGGATTCGAACCATGATTTCCTGGTTCATAGGTCAGTGCTCAACCACTGAGCAAAACCGGCCAGACTATCTGTTTTTTGTTTTGTTTTCTTATATTTTTATTGATTTCAGAGAGGAAGGGAGAGGGAGAGATAGAAACATCAATGAGGAGAGAGAATCACCGATTGGTTGCCTCCTGCACACCCCCTACTGGGGATCAAGCCCATAACCCGGGCATGTACCCTAGACCAGAATCAAACCTGGGACCCTTCAGTGGGCAGGCCGACGCTCTATCCACTGAGCCAAACAAGCGAGGGCTATTTATCTGTTTTAATTGATATATAATTCACATATCATAAAATTCCCCTTTTTTAAAACATACATGTTTTGGATTGTTTACTACTGCTATTCAGAATGACCCCTCATAGAGGAGACTTGTAAATTAGCATTATAAAGTGTAATAAATAAAAATGTTATCTTACCTTACAAAGGAAGTTGATCTTAAAACCCAAGGACTGGGCATTTCTTGAGCCTGAGTTCATGTAGTTTCCAACCAAAAGAACTAACTCTAAAAGTCTGTTAAAGCTTTCACTTTTCTTCAGTTCTTCACAAGCAAGAGTTACTGCTATGATGCTTGGTTTGATGTTGTTTACATGTTCTTCAAAAGTGAGCTTGAAAAGAATGCTATTGAGACGAGGCCGCAACATTTTCACTGAGCTAATCTGTAAGATAAGAAATAGTCTGTTATTTCTCTTTCTAGTGGGGATAATTAAATAGACAATATTGTAAAATTTTGCATAAAATGAATTCTCCCTAGGTTTAAAAATATTATTTTTGCTTGGTTTAAACATTCCAAAAGAATATTTGTATGAAAGTTTAAAAAGTAGCTGTTCAGTTTTAAACAAATTAAATCATGCTCATAGCATTAAGATAATATTACTGAAGCTAAACTTTATGTTAATTGCATAATCATTAGTCATCAATAGCATTTAAACTGCCAAGAATCTGTCCTTGAGGTGAGCTATGAAAACTTACAAATATGAAATTGAGTTGATTGAATAGTTGGGTCACATATAAAAGATGTACATAATGACAGAAAATATGAGTGGAACCACATTTCCTAAGAAATTACCTATTAGTATGCTGTTTGAAATCAGAGGACTAGCTCTGATAGAGCATTTAATAATTTTTAAACCTATGATTTCTGTTCACAAAATATATTAAATATTGATATATGGTCTAAAGAATTTCACCTATTTCACAGAATGTTGATTTTAAATAATTATGTTTTGGTAAAATCACATGAACTTACTTTTCAGTACATTATTTAAGAATTCTATATTGGTTTTCTTCAAAACATTCCCAGTTAGGTCTTAATTATTTGTGTCATAGTACTGGTACATATGCTCTAGTCCCTTTGGTATTGCTCTTATGATAATAACTTCTTTTAGTCTTTAACTTCCTATAACTCCAAGTCATTTAACTAGTTTTCACTCACAAATAAATTCTGGGAGAGAGTTGAGGGAAAAGTAGATGCACATGAACATACACATGCACACACACACAATGAAAATAAATTATTAACAATCCTAATTATATTTATTTTCTGCACATGTAGCTTAGTTTCTTGAATATTAATTCCTGGCACAGTTTAGGCACTAAGATATCTGTAGCTAACAGGAAAAAAATGTGCAACATAAAAAGTCCTTAAACCACAAAGTACCCTTCAAAAGCATCAAATGAGCTGTAGAATAAGCCACATCTGCTCTAATATGGAAGCAAGGCATAGTCCATCATTTTTCTTCTTTGAAATAAACTTGCCCATTAACCATGGTGTCTGCCTCTCCAAAGATTAACCTTTGCCTTCTACCAATCCCCCTATATGCTTTCATGATTTTATAGACAAAGTGCACAAAATTCATGCACTGAGGGTCCCTCAGCCCGGTCTGCACCCTTTCGCATCCTGGGACCCCTCAGGGGATGTCCGCCTGCAGGCTTAGGGGTAGTCAGACATCCCTCTCTCAGTCTGGGGCTCTTGGAGTACGGGACCCCTCACTCCTTACCACCCACCTGCAGCAGAGGTGAGAGAGGCTCCTGCCACTACTGCTGTGCTCGCCAGCCATAAGCCTGACTTCTGGCTAAGCCAGCCGTGAGCAGTGCTCCCCGTGTGAAAACACACTGACCACCAGGGGGCAGCTCCTACATTGAACGCCTGCCCCCTCGTGGTCAGTGCTTGTCATTGCGACCAGTGATTCGATAGGTCGTTCTGCCATTCGGTTGATTTGTATATTAGGGTTTTATTATATAGGATGTATCAAAGTATGCTGGGAATATCTGCCTATTACTACACTGATATAGGTCTTATCACTTATCACTAGACTTTTTATATGATCAAGGTAATATTATATAAATCATCACACTGTTTCTTTAGTGCTCAGATGTTGGGTATAAGACATACCATCTTCTCAAAAAAGGTTCCAATAAAGCCTAAAACTCATAATCCAGTCACCTGAAAATTACAGCTAGTGATAAAACCAGCAGATGGCTCTAGGTGGGTAAACTGAAAGTAAGTGCTGAAGATGTTCACTGAAGGAATAGAAAATTTTAAGCTCTTATGACTACAATGTTTAATGAAGGTTTCACAGTAGAGGAATGCAAATGGATAATAAACAAACGAGAGAGAGAGAGAGAAAGAGAGAGAGAGAGAGAACAAACTGGGACCAAAAGGAAGATGTAGAAAGAATGGTTGTGAGAAAGGCTTATGATAGGGTAAGGATATATGAGGCATAAGACTAGGGGCAGAATTTAGACAAAAGTACCTGAAGAGCCCATGTAAAG
>NW_006284386.1:678983-697721 GCF_000327345.1 Myotis davidii
GAACAAAACAGCCCCCAATCCTCTCAGCTTTCCCTGGTGACCCACCGGGCATGACAGAAACACCCTCCTCCCAGCAGCCTGGCATCTCTGTCAGGCCATGCGGGTGCTCTAGGAGGGGTTTCTTGCTTTGCCCCAGGCAGGGTGTCTGGGGTACTTTTATAGCTTTTTTCCAGGTGCCTGATTTCCAAGTCCATCTTCTTTATGGACATAGTCTGTGTTTCCAATTCTCTGATAATTATTTCCGAGAATGATTGGGTGTCTGAGAATTCTTCTTTCCCTTGTACCTTGAGCCGGGTGATATCTGAAGAGCACCCCTTCGTTCTACCGTACCCCAGTGTGGGAGGGAGGGAGGGGAGGGGAGGGGAGAGGAGAGGAGGAGACAGGAGAGGAGGGGAGGGGAAAGAAGAGGAGAGGAGAAACATTAATGTGAGAGACACATCAATTGGTCTGGGACCAAAAGGAAGATGTAGAAAGAATGGTTGTGAGAAAGGCTTATGATAGGGTAAGGATATATGAGGCATAAGACTAGGGGCAGAATTTAGACAAAAGTACCTGAAGAGCCCATGTAAAGGCCACAAAATGAGAAGATAACAACATCAAAGTCTGTGTCTCCATATGAAGTGTAAGTCTCCTTATGCATGTTTCTGTGGGAATTTCTCTAAAATTTTCCATGTTTTTTTCTTCCTTTACTTAGGCCTCTACCACTGCCTCCAAATTCCTCTGTATTTTTCCTTTCCTTTCACTGGTAACTGGCCATCATTAGCACAGAAGCATGTTTTGTATCATTTTAGATATTTAGGGAGTAGTTTTTCAGTGTCCCTCATGGTTAAAAAAGTCAGAGATACTTTGCCCATGTGCTAGTCAGCATGTACCTACCTGCCCTTCTGGCCATGCTATATAGGGCTGTTGGGACCCAGATTACCAGGAGGGCCTTGGTCCCTAATCAACAAGGAATTTAAACCAGAGGCTGACATACATTTTTAGTCTTACTTCAGTTCTAATACCACTTGTCTTCATTCATATTTTTGTTGTTGTTAGTCCTCACCCAAGGATAATTTTTCCATTGATTTCCAGAGAGAGAGGAAGGGAGAGAGAGGTAGGGAGAGGTAGAGAGAGAGAGAGAAGGGAAGGGATGGGAAAGGAAGGGAAGGGAAGGGAAGGGAAGGGAAGAGAAGAGGGGAGGGGAGGGGAGAGGAGAGGAGGAGACAGGAGAGGAGGGGAGGGGAAAGAAGAGGAGAGGAGAAACATTAATGTGAGAGACACATCAATTGGTTGCCTCATGCACACGCCCTGACTGGGGCTGGGGATTGAACCTGCAACCCAGGCATATGCCCTTGACCAGGAATAGAACCCATGAAACTTCAATGCAAGGGCCGATACTCTAACCACTGAGCACACCAGCCAGGGCTTCTTCCATATTTCTATCCATTCAGAGCTTTGTATTTCAATCCTTGGCCTAACAAACTCAAAGAGCATGGATCTGATCCGTTTCAAACTGAAATAATCTGACCAAAAATGGACTTTAATAATAATAGTAACAACAATAATAACAGTGATTGACATTTATTGAGTACTTTGTGCAAGATGCTTTTTTACATAGTATTTTATTATATACTAGAGGCCCGGTGCATGAATTCATGCACAGGTTGGGTCCCCTGGCCTGGCTGGCGTTGGGGGCCAATTGGGGCTGCTGGAGGTTGGCCAGGGGGAGGGGCTGTGGGAGGTTCTGATTGGGGCCACCGGGGCTGGCTGTCCGAGGGGAGGGGCCATGGGAGGTCAGCTGACAGCGGGAGGTTAGCTATGAGAGCACACTGACCACCAGGGGGCAGCTCCTGCATTGAACATCTGCCCCCTAGTGGTCAGTGCGCATCATAGCGACCAGTCGACTGGTCATTTGGTCGCTTAGGCTTTTATATACATAGATGTGTTATATATATGTTATACATACTCTATATATGTAGTTACTTGATTCTGAAAACAACACTAGGAAAAGATGATTAGCATTAGCTTCATTCTAAAGATGAGGAAAGTAAGGCACAGAAATACTAAGTAACTTGCACAATGTCAAATCACATGCTGAGGAGCACGACGATTGAACTGAGGCAGTTAAGCCACAGAACCCAGACTCTCAACCACTAT
Source organism: Myotis davidii (assembly GCF_000327345.1). NCBI lineage: Eukaryota > Metazoa > Chordata > Mammalia > Chiroptera > Vespertilionidae > Myotis > Myotis davidii. Next base: position 681,123 of record NW_006284386.1, read on the forward strand.
ACCACACTGCCTCCTGAGCCATATTGGGAACAGTATGCACGAGCAGATGGAACAGAGATTAGAGGCAGAGACACTATTAGTAAGTATTCAAAATGGCCGGAGAAATAAATAAGGAATGCGTGTTTCCAGGCTTGGTGAAGAACAGTGCTCATTGTGTATTGAATACACTGCAAATTTTGTTCTCTGCTCCCTTTAGCCAGTTGAAACATATCCTTCCTATTAGAAATGTTATCACTAAAACTGTTATTGTAAAATCAAGACCCTATGAAGGAGGTGAAGCTATGGTGGTTGTTCTCTTAACAGAAGCAACAAATCAGCACACACTGATGGTACTAATAGAATTTGATACAATAATAAGTGTGAATTTTTATGAACAGTCACTGATAGACAACAGTTGAATCTCCATTAAAGGATTTAGGTGTGTAAGGAAATGTCTTGGATAACTAAGGTTAGAAATCATAGAAAGCACTGAGCAACATCCCCAGCCACCGATACAATTATTAAAAGGCTCATGTCTCATAAAGGCACTTGAGAGGGCCTAAGTGATATAAGTAAATAAAACAAAAAACTCAGCTGAAATGTATGTTTGTTTTTAGTTGTGGTCCCTCGCAGCATTTCTTTGTTTTATAATTCATCCCTTGAAGTGCTGAGGGATGCTGACCATGGTGTTGCATTATGTAGGCATTTATTTGGGTTATGAGGTACTTGTCTATCAAATCACATCAAGCAGCTCTCATTTCTTCATCTGATCTGCACTATATTAAAAAAAAGTGCATTGACAGCTTTAGTGAGAGCCGCTACAAGTGGGTTATTTCCCCAAAGAGTTGGACACAGTTTTGTTTATATATAATTTGAATTTTATACACTTCACTACCTATACAGCTGCTGAATATTGATCTACTGCCAAACGACCAAAAGAATCCAGAAAGAAAGTACAGAGGCACCAAGTATAAAAGTCATGTGTGAGGGGGGAGGAGATGGCCACAAGCCACTCCTGCAGTCATGTGTCCCTTATGTTTAAGGTTATTTCTGTTATTGCTTTTACACTGCTAAGAGACACACCTCAACTGCCGTCGTATCTGCGCCTAACTGATCTTCTAGCCTCTTCAAAATATAATGTTAAGACTTCATTAGAATTGACAGATATATTTGTAGCAAATACACATTTGTTACATGTGTTTTTCCTAAATAGTTAAATATTAGGATCCACTGCACATTGAATATACGAAATAATTTTGTACCAGTGACTATAATAAAGGGGATGAAAATGAAGTCACATAGATGGGTGGACTTAAGTTATACAGCAGGCAGAACTGCCTATAAAAGTTGTGAGATCCATACTCAATGATGGAGCAAAATTCTTCCTGTTAGTACGGAAATAAAGCAGAGACATCTGTGATTAAAGCAGGGACATCTGGGATTCTCTGCTCAATAATTTTCTTACCCTCTTTTAATAACACCTCCTCGAGTGCAGGGTTTCTTCTACTCTTTGCTGCACTTCCTGCAGTACACCTAGCATCTGGCCTGGACAAAATAATTAATACTAACATGCCTGCTCTCTGGAGTCAACAGCAAATGTCTGTGTATTACATGTCAAGTGAGATAAGAGTAATAGTTAATCTGTAAAATGAGGCTTTTGAAAAATAGAGTGTTGAAAACTGACTCTATACCAGAAAAATAATGATGTGCTGATAAAGAATATTTTCCCCAAAGATAGTGATATGTGGAAATTATGCATCAACAAACATCTACTCGCCTGACCTGGAACAGAACACAGTAACAATGTCTATCCCAAAAGGCACTGTAAACTCAGAAAAATCATATTAAGAATTTGAGCAAAAACTTTCAAAATATCCTTCTAAAAACAGCTGTTTGAGGCCAAGAACGACCATGCGCACATATACTGTGCTGCTACGCTGTCATATTAGGGCTTATTGCCGTAGGGAGGAAGGGGTTAATATTTGATTTTTTTCAATTTAATGAAATGCAATCAATAGCAAAACTGATTGACATCCATAGACTTAATATGAATATTCAGTTTTCAGATGTTTTTTAACTTTATTTTTATTGCAAAAGCTGATGGAAATAAGCTAATCCTGTCACAAATGGATTATTATGAGAAATTAATGACATGAACAAGAATATAAATGCATGGATTTGAGAATGAATCATGGCGAGTTTTCTTCACCTGATCTCAAAGTTATTAAACCAGCTTTTTCTCAGATAAAATGAATGCACATCTAGATGTAAGAGCAAGCATTCACATTGACAGAAAGAATGAAAATAGAAACAATCAAGGCATTACATATCAAAATGCTGAACACTCTGAACGCATGCAGATAAAATAAAGAAAAACGTGATTTTCCCAATGAATATGCAAACCTGAATAATGATTTAATATTAGTAGAACAGAGGAGCTACAATTTTCCATCCAAAGTAATTGCCTTTGATGATATGCAGGAGGAAAAGAAAGCTTTTAAGAATTTCCTTTTCACCTGGTTAAGCTATCTTGAATAGAGCTCATAAGCTCTTGTGGGGCTTTAAAAAATTAAAAAGCATGGAGACTTTATAGTTGCACTTCCATCTATAGGCACAAATACACTCATCCTTCTTCATATAGTTGTGTGGAAAGAGAAAAAAAGAAAATGAAGTGCACTGTCAGCAATATCACATAATCTGTGCTTTTGTTATAAATGCTTTTATGCACAACGCTATCTTAACATCTTTTTGTTAGATTATAGCTTTACAATATTTTAATTGAAAAAATGTGGGTAATTTTGAAGTCAGAGAAACAAAATACCGATTACGAAGAGAACTAATTATTGCCTTCTTTTTCTCAGAAGATGTGTTAGTTTAATAGATACACACAGTATGGGTCTCTATCCTCAGTGCAACACAAGTGGGAATTTCCATAGCTCTGAGGTTGGAGAACAGCTGAGCCGCAAACACACTGCGAAGAGTCTAAGAGCTCCTGCTGGGGGTTCTAACAGGCAGAGCTTTCAAAGATCTGTGCTTTTCCCCCCAGTAAAGGTACAGCACAATTACAGTGATGTACCAGTGGGGAGCTATGCAGTCAATCTAGCCCCCTAAAGAAAAGAATTATTGATCATAGAAGGTGTGGGAACTAGCATAGCCCTCTTACCAGGAGGTCTACCTCTAGACAGAGGAAAGGTCCCTAGGTTGTTTTGTTTCTTTTTTCTTTGTCTCTTTTCTGTGGGTTTCTTTTTAACTTTATACATGTGAATACAAGAAACCCAATGATGTGGCCGCTAAGAAAATCCTAAAAAGTTTAGAGAAAGCTTAGCAGCCCTGTCCCTGTCTCAGATATGTTTATTTCTTTCAAAAAGTCAAAACCAGATTCCCCCCAGTGTTACCAATTTTATTTGTTTTTGTTTGTTTGTTTGATAATGATTTTATGAATCTGGCAGGAGTAAGCTCACTTCTGGCATATTCGTAACTCATGAGATTCTGTTTTTATCATCCAGGAAATTATATAAAAATGCAAACTCTACAGGGTGCTGCCAAGAGTTATATAAATAAAATCAAGAAAGAGTATTTATTGTTAGAAAATGCAAGGAAAGAAAAGTTTACAGTCAAGGAGGCTGAAGGGCAACAAGGATAAGGAATTAGGCCTGAGAGGAGTCCACTTGAATTTGCCTTCATACTACTACATTCAAGAACCATTTAAGTACATATCACGTGAATAAAATTAACATGACACATGCACTTGCAGAAATTGCAATCTAGTAGGGGTTTATAGACATTAAATTAAAAAACCTTTCAAATAAACATTTAATTAAAAACCATAATTTCTAGAAAAACCGTGCTGTGAGAGAATTTAATAGGCAGACCTAATTTTGATTGATAGGTAAATGAAGGTGTCACCCGGAGAATGAGATTTAAGCTGAGACTCCCTCGAAGAATAAGCAGGAGAGAGGCAGGGAGTGGGAGTATCAGGGAGCAGCATGCATAACCGGGCCAGAGGCAGGAAAGAGCAGGTAAGTTTTAAAAAGTGAGAAATACAACGTGGCTGAGGCATAATGAGCAAGAAAGCAAACAGCAGCAGATAAAAGTAGGAGAGGTGGTAAGTTGGGATAAGGAGTTCATATTGTAGCCCGAGTGCCATCCAAATCACCGACGCGTTAAGCAGATAAATAGTATGAAGATACAACAAAAATGCATTCTAAAAATGTCACATCGACAGCTTTGCTGAGACTGATTTGGAGAAGGGCAAAATTGCAAGCAGGAAAACAGGCTAAAAGTATATCATAATGGTTAAAGGCAATGATGATGCTGGCTTGGCCTACAGTGGTAAATTTATTACACAGATAGAGAGAAGTGAGTGGATCTGATCAAATTAGGAAGCAATGAAGGAACTCTCATAGATCTGTTTCAGTGCATTATTTAAGGCAGAATTCTGATGCTGTTCATTGAAGGTAAGGAAGTAGAGAGTCAAAGGAGCTAAACTTTAAACAAAAAAAACCCTAGTGCTAGGAAATGGAGAGGGGGAAGTAGGTATCAGGGCCCCTTGGGGCCAATGAAGGATTTTTATTCAAACATCTATCCAGCTATCCATTCATTCACTTTCAGGTTCTGAGTGACTGACGAATATATATATATATATATATTTTCTGGAGAGAAAAGTAGGGTGGAAACTGAAAAACTGAACAGGCAACAGAACAAGAGAACTAAAGTAGTCAGGGGATAATAATGTCCCAAGCAGAGATAAGGAAATTAGCACTTAGCAGAGCAACTCACACACATGCACAAATGACACACACAAACACCAGTACAGCACAGTGGTTAAAAGCTCTGTCTATGAAGTCAGGATTCCTAGGTTTGAATTACGAATCTACTACTTACTGTGTAACCTTGGACAAGCTTCGCAGCCTTACTTGGCCTGTTTCATCATCCATAATGTGGAGTTAATAACAGTACAAATCTCACAGGGTTGTGAGGAAGTTGTGAGATGCTATGCGAAATTTGCTTAGCGTGGTCTCTTACACTAACTCCTCAATACATTTTGTTTCTATCGCTAATAACAACAATAGTAGTCACAGTAAATAAAATATCCCTCTTTCTGAGGTTTGATAGAGAATCTATATATATAAAAGCCTAATATGCAAAGTGTCCCCTCCAGAGTTCAACCGACCTGGAGTTTGATCACTCGCTAGGACATTGTGCTGACCACCAGGGGGCAGCACAGGATGAAGGAAGGCCCCAGCTGGCACACGGCAGCCTGGGATGGGAAGCCCCAGCCAGCAGCCAGCATCTGCTAGGGGCCCTACTTGTGTGCAAATTTCATGCACTGGGCCTCTAGTAAGTCAGTAAAAGACATTGTAGGTAGAGATACCATTGTAGGGAGAAGAAATATTGGAGGCTCTGAAGCCAAAGTGCATGGAAGAGATTAGGTTGCTTGTAGTAAGTGAAAAGAATGCAGAGGGGAGGGAGAAGACTTGAGGAGGGCAGGTAAGAAATGATAGAGCTGCTATAAAAAATGAAAGACCACTGAATAGAAACAAGTAAAATAACTGCTGAAATGGCAATGAGAGCCCTGCTGAGGTAAAAGCTAAAATGTCATAAAGACACCAATTCAGTGAGTGCACCAAAGAGAACAGGGATATATAAAGCCAGAGAGTAAGAGGTGGGATGAGAAGGCTAAGGAGAGTGGGTTTTATTCTGTAAATTCTGGGGGACACTGAAGGTTTTTGATACAGATGTCGTAAAATGACTAGAGATTTTAAGAAGACTACGCTAATCGCTTTCATGGGGGAAGAGATCAAAAGCCTCTCTTCTCATTAGTGCAGATGATTCTACACATTTCCAAAGTTGTCCTAAATGTAGCTTTTTGATCAAATTGGATGGTTAAAGGGTATTTGGGTATAGCCACACAGAAGTGAATTGAATTTCGACACAGACCAGGAGAAATATATTTTAACATAATTTTCACTTTTATAGATCTAAAATATGCTAGTTTCAATCTCAGGCTTCCACTTGGGTTTAATAATTGTCCTATAATTCAATTTAATAAGCATTTATCAGTTGCCTATTGTATATAAGACTTGTCCTAATCACTGCCAAGCATACATGCTTAAAAGACTGAGGCATAATATTATCTCAAATACCTTTTACAATATATAAGACTAGAGGCCCAGTGCACGAATTCATGCATGGTGGGCCAGCAGGCCCCTCCCCCAAATGGGGTGGGAGGGTCTATTGGGGATCGGCAGCTATGGGAGGTTGGCAAGTCAGCCCCACTCCCGATTGGAGTACGGGGGGCTGACCGAGGGCAGAGATGGCTGAGGGGAGGGGCCACGGGCTGATGGGGTGCTGGGGCCCATTGGGGATGGTGCCGGCCAGGGGGAGTGGCCTCAGGTAATTGGCCTGCCAGCCCTGCCCCTGATTGGGGTGGGAGGGCCAATCTGGGTTGGGGCCAGGCAAGAGGAGGGGCTGCAGGAAGTTTGCTGCTGGTCCTCTCCCCTATTGGTGTAAGGGGGGCAATCAGGGGTGGAGCCAGCTGGAGGGAGGGGCTGTGGGCCGATCAGGGTGGTGGGGGCCTACCGGGGGCAGGGCTGGCTGGGGGAAAGGCCATGAGGGGTTGGCCAGCTGGCCCCACCCCCGGTAAGGCTGGCTGGCTAGCCGCAGTGGGCATCATAGCAACCGGTCGTTACAGCATTCGGGTCACTGGCTTTTTATATATATAGATGATCTAGACTTTATTTGGCAAATACTGATTGATACTGCCTTAGAAAATTCCCATAGCACAAACTACTTTGTAATGTCCTTGACGTTTTTCCCTCCAGACATGTAGCTATGCATGGGGAGAGTAAATAAGAGGACCAGGTGACTTCGTGTACACAGCGCAATGATTATTTGGGTTAGGTGCATAAACAAGAAATCTCTTCCATTTTCTATTTTGCTTTAAGTTCAGAAGGTATATTGCTTTTTATGTCCCCAAACTTCATTTTAACAGTGTGGTACCAAGGATATGCCTCTTGAAGGACTTGCTTGGAAAACTAATACATCTTCCAAGATAAACTACATTCAGAAAAAAAATGGCTTCAGAGAAATTGTGTGGTGTACCTACTGTAAAACTCATCACCGTCTGACACAGCTGAATTCTCAGATGGTACACAGCCTAGCTTCAATTACAATAAGAATTCAAGCAGCTTAGGTTTTAAGTATGAACTTTGGTCTAGAAAACTTCAGTATTTAACACTGCACTAAAGTGCTGCTATTTAATAAATAATATTTAGCCAGGTCAGATTAATTTACCTAAATCAAAAATGAGAGAAAGATCTTCCTCAGGCACATTTACATGTTCTATCCCATCCCAAATATACAGTCCTGATTTGCTTTCCAAGGATTTGAAAGAATTCTCCTATATCAGTGTATGCAATACCATATCTGAGAATTAATAAACTCTAAATAAGGGCAAGCAGTTAATGCACATGTTCAAAAGGAACATTCTCTGTCCCATCTATCACATTGAGACTTTAAACAGGATTTTTAAATTGCAAAGTACCAAATCGGATCAATTCAGATATATGACTATTAAAAGGGTTATAAAATATTTTGGATGAAGCTGACACTGTGTTGGGCTATTAGGTCTGATGGTAATTTGAAGTCTTCGCAGGCAGATGGAAACTGTTCAGGGAGCAGGGGAAAGCTGGCAGCTGTACTAGAACTGCTTAATCCTATAGCCAACAAACTTGTATTGTGCATCTAAATCAAAAACAGCTCTTCCTCTGAGAAATTAAATAAATCATTATGCCCTCTTTCCTACCTTTTTTTGGTGGCAATTATTTGAATAGCATATTTGGGGAGTACTTAAAACATATAACTGTATTCTTTAATACATAATGTATACCTAGCCATCATTTGTACCCCTTAAAATAAAGAGGGGATAAGTAAACATAATACATTCCAATAGTGATTTAACCTCATTAAAGCATAATGTGTATTTAGGAGATTCTTTTTCCACTTGAAACAGTGTATTTAAAACCTTTAATGAATTAATGACACTCTATAGGAAATATAAAAATTCTTGTGCTTTTTCTGACATAATATATACCACCACAAAAAAGTCCAAAATGTTGTTAACTATGTAATTAGTACCCTTTTTATTAGCTTAAATTTGGGGGGGGGGGTGCAAACTTCTATCATTAAGATCCAAATAGAAAAAAATATCCAATATAATTATACATATACTATTTTTCATATACTAATTAAATAGCAGAACTGGTATGGAGCACTTCCTATGAAATATTTTGAAATATTTTATAAGATATAAATATTAATTCCTGTCCAGTGTGGCTCAGTTGGTTGGAGCATTGTCCCATAGACAAATGGTTGCAGGTTTGATTCCCAGTCAGGGCACATAACCAGGCTGTGGGTCGGATCCCCGGTTGGGTTGCTTGGGTTCCGTATAGGAGGCAACTGATCTGTGTTTTTCTATCACATCTACATTTCTCTCTCTCATTCTCTACCTTCTTCTCTCTAGATACAAAATAATTAAATGTTTAAAGAAAATAAATATTAATTTCTTTATTTTTCAATGCCATGACAAATAACAAACAAGGAGGGTCATTTGTTTGGGGTTTTTTTTTTTTTTTGGTTGTTTTTTTGCCTGATAGCCAATATTATATTAATTATGTAGCTATATAGTAAAACAAAAGTCCACAATTGAACTGTCTTTCTTTTCACTCTTTCTGATAAGTGTTACCTCCAAGTTGAGTTTGTGAGCCCTTGTGCTAGATACGTACCACAGCTCCAAATTGTTCAGGCTCACAAAGGTCATCATACTCATTCTTCAGCTGCGCTAATTCATTGAGAACCTTCTGCTCTGGAAGATATTTAACAAGGTTCTAAAAAAATAAAAGTATATATGTTTAGTATTTTATTAGAATTATTAAACATGCATTAACAACTCAAAAAGTGATAAAATAGAATAGATACATTTCTGATTGTGGTTCTGTTATAGTACTAGTTTCCACCCCTCTTCCTAAAATAACTTAACAAAAAACAAACAAACTATAATTTAATGTGAATATATATAGTTACTATGCACTAAATATAAAAGTTAAATAAAAAGATCATATAACAATAAATGACATCACATAGCATTAAACTGACCAACTTTCAGGGTCTTAAATCTATAACATGATTTTTAAGCTTTATTTTCTATCATAATAATTAACAAAAATACTATGAAGACATTAAATCATGTGCAACAACAATAATAAACCAAGTGCACTCTTCATAACTGGCAAAATTTGGAATCATTTTCAGTCTTATAAACCCACAGTAAACCTGTAAAAAAAATCACCCATTATTCACAATTCTATATTTAAATACATAATGCATTCCACTTTAATGAAGACTCAATCAAAGTGATGAAGTCTGATGCATGCTAAAGTCTGACTCATAAGAGACTCACAATTGATTAATTCATATATATAACATATATATTGGAATTGAACCTGGGACCTTTCAGACCACAGGCCAACGCTCTATCCACTGAGCCAAACCGGTTTCGGCACAATTGATTAATTCTTATCAACCTGGTTTATTTTGGACTTTGGTACAATTCTAATTATTATTGCATTAGCCTGCAACCAACCTATTGGGAACTTGTGTGGGATTTCAAAAGACATATGAAAAGGAAAAAAGTAAGAAACAAAGAATTAAGATGGTAAGGATTGACACAGATTGGCAGAGAAGGAAGTTCCAGGGATTAGTCCTACAGCAACACCACCACTGAGCTAGAAAGAGTGATTTAAATAAACTATTTCAGAACTCAGGCACCTGACTGAATATTTACAACAAGGTAAGTGTTTCATGAAGAAAGTCACTGCTCTCTGTTACGAGAATGACATGTACAAAACGGGTACCATTTTCCATTCCTCAGCATCACTGTGCGGATAGTTCCTGGCTGATGCCAGGGTAGGCAGGAGGGCCTCGTTCTCTAAAATTTGAAGCTATACGTTTTGCTTGGCTTGGCAACCCCCTGAAGGAACAGTGAAAATGTCTGCCTTGGTGTCTACCCTTTTGGGTCGCAGCAGCTTTCACTACTGGCATCAATCAGACGATCTGAATAGACAGAAACAATTCCCCTGCAATTTGGAACCAGATCACTGGCTGACACCAGTGATAATAAAACCCAAACTTCAGTGACCACACACAAGGAAAGTACACTTTGCAAAAAGTGTTTAGAAACGTCACAGATATCTATAGACCTTAGCAAATAAAAATAAGCTGTCTGTAAGGAGTGAAAGAATCAGATTTCCAGGTTATAATAGACTCAAATGTCAGTTCTCAACAACAACAAAAATTACAAAGTATGCAAAACAAAACCAAAAAACAACCAGAAAAGAATTGCCTATGCTCAGGAAAAAAGAATTTGACAGAAACTCCCCCTGAAGAAGCTCAGACTTTGGAGTTACTAGTCAAAAAGTTTAAATCAACTGTCTTAAATTGAATATACTCAATGCGCTAAAAGAAACTATGCACAAATAATTAAAGAAACCAGAAAAATAATGTGTGAATTTAATGAGAATATCAATAAAGACAGAAGATATAAAAAGAAATCAAACAGAAATTCTGGAGGTGACAAATACAGTAACTGAAATGAAAAATTAACTTAAGGGATTCAACAGCAGATTGGAGCACACAGAAGAAAGAATTAGTGATGTGAAGATAGGAAATTAAAAAGATCCAGTTTGAGGAGAAGAAAAAAGTATAAAGAAAAATAAACAGAGCCTGAGGGATGGGTGGGATACCATCAAGCATACGGACATGTGCATCACAGGATTCCCAGGAAAAAAGGAAAGGGACAGAAAAAAATATCCCCAAATCTGATGAAACATTAAATACACACATCTAAGAAGCTCATCAACTATAAGCAGAATATCCAACAGGTTCACACTAGGTACTTTCTAATCAAGTGGTCAGAAATAAAGAAAAATAATTTTTAAAGCAGTAAGAAATAAATTGTTACATTCAAGGGATTGTCAATAAAATTAATATCTAATTTGTTCCATGGGAGCCAAAAGGTAGGGGAACAACGTATCTGAAGTCCTAAAATAAAAAAAAATTAAAACTTTCAACCAAGAATTCCATATCCATAAAATACACCGTCCTTCAAAAATAAAGGAGAAACTACGACAATCCCAAATTAACAAAATAAAACTAAAAACAGATAATTTATTGCTAGCAAGTCTGTCCTGCAAGAAATACTAAAGGAGGCCCTATAAGCAGAAATGAAAGAACACTAAACAATAAATCAAAGACATAAAAAGAAATAAAAAGTGATTATAGAGGTAACTACATAGGTAAATATAAAATCCAATGTTATTGTACTTTCGGTTTATAACTCCTGTACTTCTTTCTGTATAATTTAGAAATCAAATGCATAAAATAATAATTATAAATCTATGTTGATGAGCATGCAATGTACTAAGATGTAATATATTAAAACAATAGTACAAAGGGGAGGGAAAATAAATATATAAGACCAGAGTGTTTACATATTGGTGGTTTCTCAGAAATCAAACAGAATTACTTTTCAACACTCAAGATTAAAATAAACAAACTAGCGATTACCATACGACCAAACAATTCCATCCCTAGGTATATACCAAAAAGAACTGAAAACAGTTGCTGTGGGTCTCAAACAGATACTTGTACACAAATGTTCACATCATCATTATTCAATAGCTAGAATAATAGGTTTGTCTACCGACATATAAATTAATCAAATGTGGTATATATCCAAAGAGATATTATCCGGCCAAAAATGAAGTTTTGATACATGCCAAAGCATGCATGAACCAAGGATGATAGAAACAAAAGGACAAATATTGCATGAATCCACATACATATGGAATCTAAAAGAGACAAATTCTTAGAGTAGAATAGAGGTTACCAGGGCCTGGGGACAGAGGGAAATTGGGAGTAACTGCTGAACAAGTATACTGTTTCTGTTTGGGGTGATGAAAAGGTCTGGAAATAGTGATGATGGTTGAACAACAATGTAAATATACTTAATGTCAAAAATTAGTAAATGGTAAATTTTATGTTATAGATTTTTCCACATAAAAAAAATGAATAGGCAACATATACCATGAGTCCCAGGGGAAACAACGGTATCATGTTCTACTCTAAGTGCTTTTTTGTTCTCTCCATTTATCCCTTATGTCCTCCCACTCAATGTTGCATTTCCATTAAGCTCTAGCCCAGTGGTTCTCAACCTTGGCTGCACATTAGAATCACCTGGGAATCTTTTTAAAATCCTGATTTTTGGGCCTCATCCTCCGGAAATTGTTTCTTTGTTACTAATGTTGTAGCCCCACCCCATAACAAAGAAACAGAATTTCTGGAGGATGAGGCCCAGAAATCAGGATTTTAAAAAGATTCCCAGGTGATTCTAATGTGCAGCCAAGGTTGAGAATCACTGCTCTAGACCTTCAATGCACCCATTCTGTAACTAATGAGACTAAAGATTTAAAATATCATGTCCTCTGACTTAAAAGAAATACTGATATTGATATAATAACACATATCTATAATCCAAGAAAATTAAGAACATCTATTATTTTGTATCACTAATATCATTATCTTGCATAGAATAAAACTTTATTTCCATCTTTACAGAATATTTTTGATACAGGTAAATATACATGTAAATTATTCACTTGTTTTGTAAAATTGTTCTCTTTTAATGTTTTTTCCCCTGAAGTATGTTATTAAGAAAAACAAAGAATCAGTTTGGCAACTTGCCTAATTTTTACTATTGGTTAACTTAGGAAGATGAGGAACATTATTTAAAATTACAAAAAATTATCAATTCTGTATACTTTAAATGTTCCGTTTCAATTTTAAGTTTTAACTGTATCATAGAATGAATCAAGCTGAAAATAAAATTTTAGCTCAGAATGTGAAATTTGTTGCTTTGTTTCTCTTCTAGCTATAGGTAATCTGTTGACTCATCTTCAGGATGTAAGCTCCACCGTAGGTAACATCTTTTCTTTCTCTGTTCAGTTCTAGAAAATATTTAATGCATTTAGTGGGCTTAGATGTATTGTGATTCTGGATACTATTTTGTGGCTGAGTCACAAGCTTATATAACTGCCAGTGCTTAGAAGGTTCTACAGTGGGGCCTTGACTTATGAGTTTAATTCCTTACGTGACGGAGCTCGTAACTCAAATTACTCGTATGTCAAATCAATTGTGAACGAGTGAGACACGTGATGCTGGGCTGATGTTGTGGCATTCACTGTGACATTCGCTGCACCAACTAGCGGTGGGGTATCTGAAGCTGGCTCGTAACCCGAATTTTATCTCGCAACTCAAAGCAAAAAATCAGCAGAGAGACGGCTCGTATCTCGAAAAACTCGTTAGTCGGGACACTCGTAAGTCAAGGCCCCACTGTATTTGCAAATAGGATTGGAAAGAAACTCATTATCTCACAGGTGTAACAGACACCAACTACCATTATGCTACTTAGTGCTTAGTGAGTCAGCTACCTCTAGAATCCCATCTTACAAGTGGCATCATAGCCAATGCTTAAATATACCTAATGTTTACATACAGACTAGACTTTATAAACAAAGATGTTGTATAAGATTGGACATTACTATGTTTTTATGCCCATAAATTCCTGAATAGAAGAGGAAGGTTAAGAAGACAACAGACCCCTGGCCAGGTGCTCAGTGGTTAGAGCATCGGCCTTTGGACTGAAGGTTCATGGGTTCAATTCCTAGTAAAGGGCACATACCTGGGTTGCAGGTTCAATCTCTGGTTCTTCCCTAGTCAGGGCACTTGCAGGCGGCAATCAATCAATGCGTCTTTCTCACATGATGTTTCCCCCACCTTCCTCTCTCCCCCTCCCTCCCTTCCACTCTCTCTAAAAGTCAATGGAAAAAATATCCTCAGGTGAGGATTAAAAAGAAGACAATGTAGAGAGAGACATAGTGCTACTCATTTCCCTCGACTCTCCTTCAGCTACTAATCAAAACATGTCAAGAGAGAAAATGAAAAAATGTAGATGTTCAAGGCACATTAGTTTGAGAGACTAATGTGGACAGTCCGAGGAATCAGGGGGAAGTGTATTTGTACAGGGGACTAAGGGACTTCCTAGGAGAGAAACAGCCTGCCTAAGGGAATGGCAGTGTGGATCAGAGGATCAGCATGGGATCAGTAAAAAGGCCTGCATTCTGAAAAGGACTGTGTGTTTCTGAGTGCAGCAAATCTATTTCATGGATGTGTCTTCAGGCATGGTCTATCCACACAGTCATATGTCTGGGTGCTGTGGAAAGGAAAACTATGCGATGAGTATTGCTTTGGTATCTTCTAATCAAATGTGCTTAAAAAGGAGAAGATGGGAGAAACACGTTTCTACACTTTGCCACAGAACACCCCACACCTGTAGCACCTAGAGTGATGCAGTACACACCAGCTGTGCCCAGGAAGAAACTCTTCCCCTCTCTCCACACTAGCTCCAGCAGAGGGTTCAAAATAAAAGATGAGGGAAATCACCCCACAGCTACTACATGGAAGCTGACACAAATCCTGGAATGTATAAGTTATTCCCTGACACATCTAGAAACATCTACTGTAGGGGCTTTGAAAATAGTTAAGCTCCTGCAAGAGCAAGAAAAATAGAGGTGAACTGATGTGAACTGAACTTTATTTCTTTAAAATATGTTTTTTTATTGATTTTTTTTGTGAGACAGAGAAGAGGGGAGAGGGGGAGAGTAACATCAATAAGAGAGAAACATCAATTGCCTGCCTCCTACATGCCCCCTACTGGGGACTGAGCCCACAACCTGGGCATGTGCCCTGACCTGGAATCGAACCAGCGACCTCTCAGTGCATGCGACAATGCTCAACCAACTGAGCCACACCAGCCAGGACAGGACTCTGAACTTCAAAAATTTTAAATAGCATTTAACTTCAGGTACATTACTGATATTATCACTACATATATATACATATATTCCCTAAATAAATAACAAAGATGAGTCCACATACCCTCTACAATGTAAGGGAAAAGCTGTTCCTAAGAGCACAAGCTAGAAATTATAATTTTTGAAATACAACTTAGATTCTAACAGAGTTAATAGGCAAATATTCCCTTCCATTTCTCCCTCCCACTGCTCCTGGTTACTACTGAGCAGTTTCTTTCAAATATTTCAAGATTTGTGTTTGAAAGATCAATCCTGGGTCAGTATGAAAGTTTCATCCTTGAAAATGTCAATGAGCTGAAATTCACGAAGAAAACAACAAAGGGGAAAGAAGTAACTATGTCACCAAATGAGCAGATTTTTCTTCACCTTTTATGCATCACAAATTCACTTTCTGATAACTGTCACTGTTATCTAAAGAATTTCTCCTAACAGACGATAGGCTTTTAACTATTTTTTACATTTCTTCAATTACTCTATAACACTTCCAAAACTTTATTTCCTTTAAATGTTAATTGCATAGTTAAAGGTTAGTTAAGTGAAGGTATTGAACCATAATGCCCTTTCCTTCTTGCCAAAACATAACCTTTCTTTTTTATCTTATATCTCATTAAGTCTTTTTAGTAGTAGGAGAGCAGAGTTAGGCTCACTATGATTAAGTCCATCATCTCCCACATATATGAATTGGGGCCAATATTTCTTTCAAAAATTTATTATTTACTAAAATCTTTAAAAATATATTATAGCACATATACCAAATTTTATATATGATACATAAACAGACATATAAAACAGTATGATTTTTATTTATGTTGACAAGTATTTTATTTTTCTAAAAATCCAGATAAGAAATCTTTCCCCAAAGTCTTGGCAAAAATCCCTGTGAACTTAACATAACCTCCCCCGTTTAACCTGGTAAAAAAAACTCAACCCCTTAACTACTGTTATTCAACACTTCCTTAAGGCATATTTCCTAAATTAAGTGTATTTAATTTTCTGACATCACATTCATGTGCTCTTGTTTTTTTGCTTCGAGTTTAATGGCAAAAACTTTGATGCCAGGCCTGGTTCTATACTTTTTTGTGTGTTTCATCTACTCAGCTAATATATACTGGCTGCCAACTACATGATTATCACCCCGTTAAGCACTGGAGACCCTGCCCTCACACAGATGATAGGTTAAAAGGGCCATGTATGCACCTGCTGACACTGTGAAACCAAAGTCAACATGTGACTGAAAGTAATTTGTGTTGCAGTTTATCCAAATTGTATTTCTTGTAAGGTGGTCATGCTACAATTCTCTCCTTTTGGTTAAAAACTCCTAACATTTTTGTAACTCCTAAAAGAGACTCCATGAGCCCCTAAGAGTATGTTAAAATGCTGCTTGGCTAGACAAAAAAGTCAGGGGGAGATTTTCTAGCCCTTTTCAGAAAGCCACTCCTTTCAAAAAAAAAAAAAAGATTAATTGACAGGAAGACACACAAGCCCTGCCTGGGTAGCTAAGTTGCTTAGAGTGTTGTTCTGATACGCTAAGGTTACGCATTCCATACCTGCTCAGGGCACATATAAGGATCAATAAATAAGTGGAACAACAAATCGATGTTCTCTTCCTCTCTCTCTCTCTCTCTCTCTC
>NW_006284386.1:697821-700081 GCF_000327345.1 Myotis davidii
GCAGGAATTGATAACAGTAACAACATCTGTTTTCAAATGATTCCAGGAGGAACTCTCTGTGTCAATTTATTCTGTGCAGAATATAGAGAATCATGGGAAATCATGGTTTCTGTGCCGGGTGGCTTTATACAGTTCTTATCGAGTTACTCTGATTTCTCTCAATGGGAATAGTTTGGCATTGCCATTACTAATATATTCTCTCTCTCTCTCTCTCTCTCTCTCTCTCTCTCTCTCTCTCTCTCTCATCTAAAATAAATAAATATGAAAAAACAAGCATTGAAAACCTGGATGAGAAAAATCAACTCGGAATATAACAATTGTGTGTTGCAAAGAGGCTGCCTTTTAGAAAGCCTTCCTACCTATTTAATCTTCAACTTGGCCCAGGTAACAAAACACTTTTCCTAAAGAAATTATACTACATTCTGAGTCTTAACATTAACTCAGTTCCCTAGTAGGTTCATCGACTCTCCAAAGATCAGTATCACCTCAGTGCTAATAATGTCAAATGAACAGCTCCAGCCCTCACCACTCTTACCCACCTTCAACTTCCATATTTCTAATTGAAAGTCCCACCTAGATGGCCCATCACTAACTCAAATCGAACAAATCTAAAGGCAAATTCATCCTCACTCTGTCTCCTCCCTCTTATCAGCTTCTCCTAATGGCCCCACTCTGCTCATAGGACTGACATCCTATCCATTTTCTAAGCTTTCAAACTGGCAGCGATCACTCAGTCACAAGTTTGATGATTCTTTCCAGCAAAATCTATTGGGGTGAACCCTTCTTTGAAATTCTACAGCCAAAAATCTTGGTGAGGGAAATCACATGATATCAAAACATTTCTTACTTTAAATTCAATTAAATTATTCAAAAGTGTTCCAGCTCTGTAGTAGACTAATGGCAATTGCAGACATATTTACAACTTTTATAATTATGAAAGGAAAAAAATTGTGACCACTTTATACATAAAAAATTTGACTCCCATTTAAACTCATGATCCTATTTGCAGAAAAAATGTATTGCTTACTGAAGTAATTTATATGATTTACAGTTAATGTAAAGATAATTATTGAAAGCATTCCCTGGATGCTAATTAACTTCAATTTTGTTTGTCCCACTTTATACTCAAAAAATAAAAATCAGAAATCATATTAACCCTAATATGATTAAAGAATTAAAAAAATATAGAACATATAGAGTGAATAACTCACTATGAATATTGAATAGCATATGAGATGTGTATGCCCATGTCTAAATGTAATATATCATTCTTAAGTATAATACCCACATTATTAATATTATTTTAAAAATTATCTTTCTTGTATTTTAAATTAACATATTTCAAATAAAAAATAAAGCATATTTTCATTATAAGAGGCCAAACAGATATTCTCAGATACATATTAGATTTGTATTAGCTAAAAGAGGTAATAAGTGTACAATATTCTGTTTATGTTATACTCTGCTTTCTTTAAATATCACTTTATTATGACCATGGTAACTGCCACAAACAAATGCAAAGATGCATTACTATAAAATATTATATACAGATGTTTTCAAAGCTGAGCCCTACCTGAACAAAATGAACTAACAAGCAAAATAGTGAGAGACCCATAGCTAGAGAGCAGGCTGTCAGTGGATGGATTTAGAGGGGGGAAAAAAGAGAGAAAAAAAACAAACTCATGGACATGGACAAAAGTGTGGCAATTGGCAGGAGGAGGAGAGTAAAGAAGGTATAAATGGTGATGGATGGAAACTTGAGGTGGTTAACACAGTACAATATACAGATGATGTATTATAGAATTGTATAACAGAAACCCATACAATTATACTAATTAATATCACTCCGATAAATTCAATGAAAAGAAAAAAATAAATTAAAAACTAAAAAATAAAGTATTTTTATAGCAACGTAGTATTCCATTGTGTAGATGTACCACAGTTTTTTAATCCACCCATCTGCTGATGGGCACTTAAGCTGTTTCCAAATCTTAGTAAATTGTGCTGCTATGAACATAGGGGTGCATATATCCTTTCTGGTTGGTGTTTCTGGTTTCTTGGGATATATTCCTAGAAGTGGGATCACAGGGTCTAGTTTCATTTTCTAGTATGTATCTGTCCAATTTTCCCAACACCTTTTATTGAAGAGACTATCTCGACTCCATTGTATGTTCTTGCCTCCTTTGTCAAATATTAATTGAGCATATTGGTTCAGGCTGATTTCTGGGCTCTCTATTCTATTCCATTGATCTATGTGTGT
>NW_006284386.1:700970-722548 GCF_000327345.1 Myotis davidii
TACAAACTCACAGCCAGTATCATATTCAATGGGCAAAAACTAAAACCATTTCACCTAAGAACAGGAACAAGACAGAGATGCCCACTTTCACCACTCCTGTTCGACATAGTACTGTAAGTGCTATCCATAGCAATTAGAAATGAAGAAGAAATAAAAGGTATCCCAATTGGAAAAGAACTGTAAAAGTGTCATTATTCACAGATGACATGATACTGTACATAGAAAACCCTAAAGACACCATCAAAAATTATTAGAATTAATAAATGATTCGGAAATGTAGCAGGATACACAATTAATGCCCAGAAATCTATGGCATTTTTATACACCAATAGTGAACTTACAGAAAGTGAGATTAAAAAACAAACCCATTTACCATGGCACCCAAAAAATTAAGATACATGGGAAGAAACTTAACTAAGGAGGTAAAAGACCTGTCCTCAGAAAACTATAGGACACTGAAAAAGAGATAGAGGAAGACATAAACAGATGGAAGACCATACCATGTTCATGGATTGGTAGAATCAACATCATTAAAATGTCTATACTACCCAAAGCAATCTATAGATTCAATGCATTCCCCATTAAAATACCAACAGCATATTTCACAGACCTAGAATGAACTATCCAAAAATTCATCTGGAATAAAAAAAAGACCCCGAATAGCTGCAGCAATCCAGATAAAGAAGAGCAACGTAGGAGGGAACTCAATACCAGATATCAAGCTATATTACAAAGCCACTGTTTTCAAAACAGCCTGGTACTGGCACAAGAACAGACATATAGACCAATAGAATAGAATAGAGAACCCAGAAATTGACTCAATATTTGACATAGGAGGCAAGAGCATACAATGGTGTTAAGACAGTCTCTTCAATAAATGGTGTTGGGAAAATTGGACTGATACATGCAAAAACATGAAACTAGACCACCAACTTACACCATACCCAAAAATAAACTCAAAATGGATAAAGGACTTAAACGTAAGACGGGAAACCATACAAATCTTAGAGCAGTGGTTCTCAACCTTCTGGCCCTTTAAATACAGTTCCTCATGTTGTGACCCAACCATAACATTATTTTCGTTGCTACTTCATAACTGTAATATTGCTACTGTTATGAATTGTAAGGTAAATATCTGATATGCAGGATGGTCTTAGGCAACCCCTGTGAAAGGGTCGTTCGACCGCCAAAGGGGTCGTGACCCACAGGTTGAGAACCACTGTCTTAGAGGAATCCACAGGCAGTAAAGGTACATTTAAAAGATGCATTTCAGTAAGAAATAAAATAGTTCTAGAAGGAAGTTCTCTCATTGAAGAAGGAAGCTATATGCATAACTTAAATATGCAAGTAAATCTAAGCAAAAATGCCTGAAAGAGAAAAAATAATGCCTAACTTAAGTTAAAAAAAATAACCAAAATATGAAACAACAGATAAATTAGGGGGTTGTCAAAAAAAGGTTTTGGAAGTCTTTATAAAGAATGTAAATAGCCGAAACCGGTTTGGCTCAGTGGATGGAGCGTTGGCCTGCGGACTGAGGGGTCCCGGGTTCGATTCCGGTTAAGGGCATGTACCTGGGTTGCGGGCACATCCCAGTGGGAGATGTGCAGGAGGCGGCTGGTCGATGTTTCTCTCTCATCGATGTTTCTAACTCTCTATCTCTCTCCCTTCCTCTCTGTAAAGAATCAATAAAATATATTTAAAAAAAAGAATGTAAATAAAAAGACAAACATGTCATCTTTAAGGAGAGGAAAAATCAAATATCATAAAGATCTCAATATACCAAAATGTGTCCAGGTTGCCTATGCACCTCCAATCAAATACTGACAGAATTTTTGTTGTTGGAACTTGACAAGCTGATTATAAAATTTATGTGGCTGAATAAAGAGTGACTAATGGTTGACACATCCCTGATGAACAACCAGAATGTCATTCTCCTGTCACAGATCAAATCCTATTATAATTATATAATCATTAATAAATTTATGATATTGGAATAGGAATAGATGAATAGGCCCATGGGTCAGAATTTAAATACTAAACCCAGTCATTCTTATAATCCTGATACATGACATAAGCAACATTATAAAAATTAGGGGACAGATGAATGCTTTAATAATGCTGGAAAATAGTTATTCATATGTGAAAAAATGAAATTGATTCTGTTCCTCATAGGATACACACAAATTAATTCTAGGTGGATTAAAGACTTAAAAGTAAATGACAACCTCTTTCAAACTTTCAGACAAAAATAACACCTATATGACCTTAGATAAGAAAGACATTTTTAAAATCAGACACAAAAACACAAAGTCTTAAAAAAAGGCTAATAAATTAAATTAATTAAAATTAGCAATAACTTTTATGAAAAGACACCATGAAGAAAAACAAAAGACAAGAAAACGTGTAACCATTTGCAAGACATAAGCCACAAAATATTATTATTCTAAAATACATCTAAGAGCTCATACAAATCAAGATGAAAAATATAAGCAACACAATTTTTTTTAAAAAAAGGACAAAAGACTGGATCATGCATTTAATAGAAGAGGAAATACAAATGGTCCATAAGTGTCCCAAATGTCTCCAAACGGCTCATTAGTACTTAAAAAAACAACAAAGAAACACCCCCACACAATTAAGATTCTTTTTTTTTTACATCTGCAAGAATGGCAAAAATTTAAAATACCAAGTATTGTTCAGGGTATAGAACATTGGTTTTCAACACCATCTGCATATAAAATTACTGAAGAAGCTTTTTTAAAAATAGTGCACCAGAATAATCAAAGTAATCTTGAGAAAAACGAACAAAGGTCAATGCATCACATTTCCTGATTTTAAAAAATATTACAAAACTACAGCAATCAAAACAGTATGGTATTGCCATAAAGACAGTTAAATAGTACAGTGGAACAGAATTGATAGGCCAGAAATAAACCCATGCATATATGGTCAACTGATTTTGTCCAGGCTTCAAGAATGCATGATGGAGAAATGATAGTCTCTTTAACAACTGGTGCTAGCAAAACCAGACATCCACGTACACATACAAAAAAAAGAAAAAGAAAGTGGCCCTCTACATTATACACAAAAATCAACCCAAAAGAGATTAAAGGTTTAAGCATAAGACATGAAACTATAAAATTACAAGAAGAATACAGAGAGGGAAAGCTTTATGATATTGGTTTTGGCAATGATTTCATGTATATAACACCACAAGCACAAGAAATAAAAGCAGATATAGACAAGTGGGACTACATCAAACTACAAAGCTTCTGCACAGCCAAGAAAACAATCAACAGAAAAGACAAAAAACAGAATAAAAGAAAATATTTGCAAACCATAGATCTGATAAAGGCTTGTTCTCAAAAATACAGAGTGGGGCAAAAGTAGGTTTACAGTTGTGAGTATGCAAAACACAAGTTTATTATTGTATTATTATTTATTAATTATTGTATTATTTTCTATACAAACAACTGTAAGCCTAATTTTGCCCCACCCTGCATATAAGAAACTCCTACAATGCAATAGTAAAAAGCCAAATACCTCTGTTTTAAAAATGAACAAAGGACTTGAAGAGATATTTCTCCGAAGAAAACATACAAATGGCCAACAGGTACATAAAAAGGTGCTCAATATTACTAATTGATCAGGGACATGCAAATTAAACCTACAATGAAATATCACCTTACACCTGTTAAGATAGCTATTATAAAAAAAAGCATTGGCAAGAATGTGGGGAAATTTGAAATCACATACATTGTTGGAAGCAATATAAAATGGCACTATATAAGCCACCATGTGAGACAGCATGGAAGTTCCTCAAAAAATTACAAATATAACTGCTATATGATCTAGCAATCTCACTTCTGGGGTAAATAAATCAAGAAATATTCATACTATAGAACACTATACTACAGCAATAATGGTGGGGAACCTACATACATGAAAATAAATTAATCTCCAAAATAGTGAATAATTTAATAATAGAACATGTATGCAATATGATTCCACTCATACAGAATTTAAAAAGAGGCAAAAGCTAAATATATATTTTAGGTATATATCCATATGTGATAAAATTATAAAGCAAAGCATGGGGATGATGAGCCCAAGATTCAGAATAGTGGTTTCTTCTTGGCAGAAAAGGTAAACAATAGGCTTTATAGACATTGGGGATGTGGGCATACATGGTTACATTTTACTAATGCTATATTTTGAACTATACACATACAGCCACATATTAGCGAAGTATCACAAATGATCTCTTTGTAAAACAGAATGCATTCTTTTGCCCTCAGGTATTCTTGATCATCCTGGGAGAGTTCACATTGTTGCCTTAAAACTTTATAGTTTGGACTTAGTCTTCTATTCATCAGATTCAATTCAATATTGATTTCTTCTGTTGAGCCAGTCAGGGCCATTTTTCAGCTGGTCATCATCATCGAGATAATGACCCTTCACATTTGCAATGTCTAGACATACTCTTCTGTTTCCTTTTCCTCTACAGGCTAAGCAATAATCCCCAATGCTTAAACTCAACTATTTCAGACTTCTTTTTTTAAGAAAAAATAATTGTTAATGTTTTGTGGCCCCTTTTCAAATATCCCATAAAGAATTGTCAATTTAGTTTAAACAGATGAGGTAAGACATAGTCTTACATATTCATTTGTACCATAAACTAAAAATAATTAGTCAAACAAAAATTGAATAAATCCTGCAACAAATCACAAATTTTGTTTGAAATATTTCGCCCTCAAATCAGTATTCAACTTATCTATGAAAATAGCTCATAATGTACATTTGGCCTGGGGCATCAAGTTTCTAACAGATATAAAGCCGTAACAGTTTCCCTGCAATCCTCAAAAATTGATTGTTTTCCCAACTAGCAACATGTGTTAATGTTTATTTATAAACATTCATTGAACAAATTTTGCCACTACTCTACCATCAAATAAGAGCAATGAATTAGATTAGATGCAGACAGAATCTGAAATATACAGCAATGCCAAGTTCCAAAAATATAAAATGAGTTTTAATTATCATATATATAAGACAATATATCATTATTGGGTAACCAAATACATTTGTTAACCCATGCCTTGTGTTTTATTGCTTAGAAAGAATTTATCACTTTGGGGAATCTTGGCTTCACTGAAGATGCAGCCCCACTCCAACGAGTCACCCCTATATGGCTACTCACTCCATCATCAACTAATGGCCCATCCTCTGAGATTGGCCCTGTTATTGACACTTGACCTGTTTATCCTTCTGAGGAAACCTGGGCATAAGATCAGATAAGGGGAATTCATATGTACAGGATCTAAGGAAGATATTTGGGAAACATTCCCAAACTCCTGTTAGCTAAGCTAAAGCCTTCTCCAGACCTTTGGTATGTCCCCTGTCTGATGGGGAAGCATACCTTCCCATCATATACATCCCATGCAGTATCTGCTGTCTTTATATGAGTTCAGATGATTTTCATGGATTTACAGGAACCAATAACAAAAGCTTCCCTATGTGTGATACTGTTCATCACCAACAGAAACTATCTTCATCTAGAGGTAGTCACAATTTTGATTTTAAAAATTGCTGAAACCGGTTTGGCTCAGTGGATAGAGCGTCAGCCGGCGGACTGAGGGTTATATGCAACACAAAACATATATAAACTGGACCTAGTGGCTGCTCCCTTTGGATCCAGTGTGTCAAAACACTGCTTGCATGCACCTTGGCTAATAGACCACCAATATTACGGTGGCGGAAACACACTCCCCAAAATAGGCAGTTGAGGCTCAGGGAAACTGTATAGTTTTCTCCTCTTGGTGCTAAAGATCTTTCAGAGCAGAATAATCTATGACAGGAATGTTTAGGGCCAGCAGAAATACCTACCACTAATAATGACTCTATATAAGCATTGTTTTGATACTGTGTGGAATCACTGTGCTTATTTTCATAAAGACTTGTACTTCACTAAAGGAGATTGGGATGGCTCTAGTAATTTTCAGAGTTCCTTGAGAGATAACACAGACATAAACAGTCAAGAAGGGGTAATCCATAAATTTGACATTAAGCTTAGCATGGACTGCTCACCCCTCAATACAGCCTACAGAAAGGGTCAGTCTAACAATTTCACAATCTCTAGTTTAAAATACCACCAAATCATCTATATATAAAAGCCTAAGTGACTGGTCAAGCAGTCAACTGGTAGCTATGATGCGCACTGACCAGCAGGGGGCTCAATGCAGGAGATTCCCCCTGGTGGTCAGTATGCTCCCACAGCGGGAGTGCCACTCAGCTGACCAACGGGCACCAGACGCAGGACTCAGAGCTGGCCATCTCATTCCAGAGACCATAGCGGAGCGGCAGTGAGCCTACCAAGTGGCAGTGGCGACAGGTGCAGCAGAGCCGCGATGAGCAGGAGCAGCAGGCAAGAGCAGTAGGTGGCGCTGGACTGCTGGTTTCAGGTGATCCCCGCAGGCCACACCGAGGGACCCCACTGGAGCAAAAATCCATGCACCGGGCCTCTAGTATGATATAATATTTCTCAAATAGAACACTATAATATGTATCTGACTGGTTCTGAAAGAACTTAAGAAATGACTAAAACAGCCCAACCAGTGTGGTTCAGTGGTTGAGCATTGATCTATGAACCAAGAAGTCATGATTCAATTCCCCATCAGGGCACACACCTGGGTTGTGGGCTCAATCCCCAATGGGGGACATGCAG
The DNA here is from genome assembly GCF_000327345.1 of Myotis davidii. Lineage (NCBI taxonomy): Eukaryota > Metazoa > Chordata > Mammalia > Chiroptera > Vespertilionidae > Myotis > Myotis davidii. The sequence goes on from NW_006284386.1 coordinate 707,695, forward strand.
GAGGCAGCCAATTGATGATGTTTCTCTCTCATCAATGTTTCTATCTCTATCCCTCTCACTTCCCCCCCTAAAAATCAACAAAAATATATTTTAAAAAATTATCTCCCTTCCTACTTCAAAAAAATGCTTTATAATAAAATAACTAGAACAGAACACTTATGTACACATTAAAATGTCAGCATCATATGCAAAGTTCTATTTTCAAAAACTATTCCAAAAAGCTATGAACAACATAGTACATATGAATAGATAAAGAGCAGAGACAATCATCACGATGGTATAGAAAGTAGGGAATATTTCAAGGAGTATTTCAGGATGGTATAGAAAGTGAGCTTTGCGTTTAGAAGGAAATTAACAACACTTACAGGATGGAAGGACATGTGCAAAGCCGTGGAGAAAAGCAAAGGGAAGTCAGGTACAGATTATTCAAAACTTGCAGAAATTCACCAAACCTTTGAGGTTAACTAGTGATCCCCTACAGTATATAAAATTGATTTTTAGACAGAGTGAAAGGGAGAGGGAGAGAGAGAAACATCAATGTGAGAACAAAGCATGGATCAGCTGCCTCCTGTACATCCCCTATAGGGACTCAAGCCCGCAATCCAGGCTTGTGCCCTGACTGAGAATCAAATGACTGCAACCTTCTGGTGCACAGTACAATACCCAATCAACTGAGTCGCACCGGCCAGGCCTACCCCACCATTTTTATAGGCAAGAAATTTAAGGCTAAGACAAGTGACTTCCCCAAACCGCACAATCTGAAATCCAAACACAATGTTAATGGTATTTTAAGAGGAAAAAAAAAAACAACAAAAAACACACACACTGAAGAGTAGAAACTCCAAAGAGATGATGTAGCAATTACTCACGGCGCTCAAGAGGAAAGCAGATACCTTATTTACTTTTCCCGAGAAGCAACTAATCTTCCAACTCTGTTCGGCTATAAGCATTAAAGAGAAATTATAAAATGAAGCCCCAAATATTTTCTCTTGTTTTTCTCACAAAGCTGTAAGACTTAATTTCATTAAAAAGACCTATCACTCTCCATCCTTCATAGTGGATAAAACAAATGATGGTCTTATTACTATTTGTACTACACTTTCATTTTACTAAAGTGCTACTTATTAATTCAGAGATGGAATCCAATGGCCCTTGTATGCATTAAGTAAAAGTAAGTCTATTTCTTGGCACCTAATTATATATTTCACAACACAAACAATAATGCATGTCAAGAAAGACATTTATAATGTCTTCTAATACTGGAAGAAGATATTTTAAAAGGATAATTTAATTTCTACTATGATTACCGATGATAGACATTTCACACGCTGTTTAATTAGGAAACACTCTGTGGCCACTTTTTTATTCCTGTCTAACAGGGAACTCCAGAACCTAGTCACCAGCTGCATACTACATCAGAGAAAACAGAAGTCAAACAATAGGGGTAAAAAAAGAAATCCATGAACTGGGCTTTATATGGACTGAGTTGTGATCCCATGTTGGCTGTGTGACAGAAACTTCTTTAAGCCAGTTTCTCTTTCCATGAAATAAGGAAAATGAATAAGATAATTTATACATTTTATTTCAGCCTTAACTTTTGATGGTCTCTAATTCTATGATCAAGATACAAAGACAAAATTAAACTTGAGTACAGTGAGTAGTTTGGAAGAGAATGGTCATACCTCAGCAAATACCTCACAGAGACGACAGGTTCCCATGAATGGAAGACAAAGAAAAAGATCTTTTAAGTATTCTACCAGGAATCATATCTGCGCTCATCCATATGTTTTCTTCCATTTCTTTTTTTAATACTTTTTTTATTGATTTCAGAGAGGAAGGTAGAGGAAGAGAGAGATTGAAACATCAATGATGAGAGAGAATCATTGATCGGCTGCCTCCTGCACACCCCCTACTGGGGATCAAGCCTGCAACCCGGGCAATGTGCACTTGGCCGAAATCGAACCCGGGACCCTTCAGTCTGCAGGCCAATGCTCTATCCACAGAGCCAAACCAGCCAGGGCTTCTTTCTACCATTTCTAAGAGGTTATCCTGCTTGCAATCTTTCATGTAAAGCCAGACCTCTACAGGTTACACCCATCCATCTCACAAGCGTCCCCATTCCTGCATGTCATACAGCAAACCCATCTTCCTATTTCTGGCCAATCATAAACACTGCTGAAGCCACACTTTAGCACTGTCAGATAAGTTTATTAGCCCCTACATATTAATTATCTTTTGTGAGCCTTTAGAACAAATACCCAATGTAGATATTATAACTAATTAGAATGGATCACACCATTTCTGATTAACTCTTTAATATGACAAGCTCACCTACCACCAAGACTTTAGACAAAGTCACGTCCTTATTCTCAGTATTTTGATTTGGACAAAATACTATTTACTAATACTCAAACTAAAATATCAATTTCATTCATAATAGATGTTAATAATTTTATAAATCCATGATTTCACATATTCTAAATGATGTAAATGTAAAATATATGACTCTAATATTAAACATACTAAAATAAAACAATCCTAAACAAATAAAATGTAGAAATATAAGTTATCTATCAAATATTTTCTGATCATTTTTTTCTCTAAGAACCTCAAATTATGATGGGGGAAAGGAGACCTATGTAATATTTTCAACAATAAAAAATTTAAACACTTTCCCCAAAAAAGAACCTCAAATTATGATAGCCTTATTTCATGCTTAGTAATAATAGTACAAACATTAAAAACTAAATTTCACAACACTAAAAAGGAGACATGAGTAACATAACAAATTGAATAACACATTAAAAATTGTGGAAAACAATTGGTGGGTACTGTTCTATTTCACAAAACATACAAAACACTAAAAATATTAAAAGATTTTAGTAACATTGGAGAGTCCTCATTCTCACCTATCAAATCCCCCAAAGTCACCTCCACTGACTACTTTTGTGGTAATTCAAGTATATTTGCCCACTTGGAAGATGATACATTTCCCTTTGCAGCATTCAAATGAACAGAAATGCAAAATAAGGGATGCGATGTAAAGTGCCACAGAGGTAGAAGAGAGGTTTCTGAATTATCCTCTCAAAAACAGGAGACTATTCCTAGACTGTTCTACTATTCCTTTGTCCCTACTTGATATCTCTATTTCTGGGATTTTAGACAGTGTAGAGAAAGGAAGAAGCCCCAAGAGAATTGTTGCCCTACTGATAATGCTTTCCGTTAACATAGAAAACTGAGTGCTGACTATTCAACTAAAAGTTTCAAAGAACATATCTAAAAAATACCAGCCCTAACTGAATGGATCTCACTCATTCCCAGAGACATTTGTTTTGTGCCTACCCTGTGACTAACACCGTGCTAGAGGTTCACATGGTTAGTAAATGGCAGAGCTGGGATTCAGACCCAGCCTTCTGAACCCAAAGTGGAAGTTCTCCCTATATTACTTGACTTACCTAAATGACATATCAAAAATAATAAACATAAGGTTCTTAAAATGACATAAAGTAAATTGATGAACATTACTAAATTGTTTATATAAAGAAAACCACCTACTATATGATTAAGGAAAAAATCAACTCACACTACTGACTGCCTGTATTCCCAATTGAAAAATAATTATGGTCTATATTTTCAATAATGCTTGACGAGGGGTATTTGCAATTTAAACTTAACTACTTTATGTTTCTGGGAAAGAGATTTTGTAAACACATGGAATTGTTTTGTCTTGCTTTTGCCTATATTAATCAAATGTCCAAAACCTCTGTCCCGAAGTTTCTAACACAGAAAATAAAAGCAAATGCTTGGAAGCTTATTAGATTCTGAAACTTTACTACTTATATTTCAGAAATAAAAGTAATTCTGAAGCCAGTGGTAATCAGCCAGGGACACTTTTGCCTGCGAGGGAACATTTGTCACTGTCTGAAGGCATTTTGGGTTGTCACAACTGGTTATGAGAGGCTGCTACTGGCATCTAGTGGGTAGAGGCCAAGGATACGGCTAAACACCCTGCAATGAACAGGACAGCACTCCACAAAAAAAGTATTAATGGTTCCAAAATGTCCATCCTGCCAAAGATGAGGAACCCTGCCTTAAGTACCTGTCAAATACTTTATAAAATTTATATATTGTGTAATAGTTAAGACATACAAAACTATAAACATAAGACAATGACTCTATGTGCCTACTACTGAGCTTAATAAATAAAAAGTATCAAACTCCCTTGTGCATTCCTTCCTGATTGCTTCTCTAAAATATGTTTTAAAGAAATTAGGTAAGATATCTATCATGTGCCCAGCCAGTGTTGCACAGTGGTTGAGTGTCGACCCATGCATCAAGAGGTCGCCCATTTGATTCCCAGTCAGGACACATACCAGGGTTGCAGGCTCGATCTCCAGTAGGGGGCATGCAGGAGGCAGCCAATCAATGATTCTCTCTCATCATTAATGTTTCTCACCCCCTCCCTCTCCCTTCCTTTCTTTCTAAAATTAATAAAAATGTATTTTTTTTAAAAAATCCATCATGTTATATCTATATTATACTGTGTTAAAGTATGCCATAGCATGTTAACTATAGTATCTTATGTTAAATTATACTCTAAGTATCACATGACCTTAATAGATTTGAGACTAGGCACATTTCTACTTGACACAGGAGATCTAGAATTATAATGGAACTTTGTAAAAACCATATGGTAAGTAAATACTTATTCCTTGTATATAGAAAGGAACGTTTTGATTAGTTTACTCCCTGACTAGTACATATCAGAGAGGAAGTGGTTTTACAGATATAATCAATTATAAAGAACTTATAATTTACATGACTAACCAATGATCTTTAGATTCAAATCAAATTTATATAATAGAAAAAAAGAGCTGAAACCGGTTTGGCTCAGTGGATAGAGCATCGGCCTGCAGACTGAAAGGTCCCAGGTTCGATTCCGGCCAAGGGCATGTACCTGGGTTGCGGGCACTTCCCCAGTGGGGGATGTGCAGGAGGCAGCTGGTCGATGTTTCTCTCTCATTGATGTTTCTAACTCTCTATCTCTCTCCTTTCCTCTTTGTAAAAACTCAATAAAAAATATATTTTAAAAAAAAGATACCGAATAGAAAAAAAGGTAGGAAGATAGTAGAAAAAGACGATGCAGTTGTTCTCCATCTCAGTTTGTTTCATTGAGGGAGTTGGAGCCTATCTTTTTGGGCTCAGGGACTGCTGCATTTTGTCCAGAGGTAGCAACACAACTACAAGTTAGAGTAGGAGTTTGAGTCTAACCTTGCTTTTCATTTCCTAGTTCAGGGTTCTGAAAGTCTATGTGAGGAAAATGAGAGCACTTTCAAAGTTATAGAATTGCAAAGGAATTCCTGGTCTACCCAAAACATCACCTCTCTTCAATAGACCCAATAAATCTGTACAGTATGAAAGAACCAGAATTTTAATGAAGTATTACCATGGCTTAAAATCTATCAGACAGTATAAAATATGATCTTCTGACACCACATCTTGCACAACTACTAATAAGACTTATGTTTTGTTCAAAGTGCAAGTTGGTAATCTTTTTGCATTTTTAAAATGTTTTTAATAACCCCATTAGTACAAGAAAAATGTATTGTTCAAAACTGCCTTTCCTGTCTTTGTTAAACATGTGGTATTATGGTGGACAACACTACAAGCAGTGATGGTGACAAATAAAATAGTACAAATCCACAAAAAACAGAGGGGATAAAAATAAGCAGCCATCACATTTGCTTGGAACAGGTCTGATCTGAACAACAGACTGAAAGTAGCAAACACGGGTGAAAGAAAACTTCAGTGCAGAAAAGTCACAGAAAAATAAAATCACTCAACCAGTTAGAAGCAAAAGATGAAAAAGAACAGCAGCTCATGGATAAAAGTACTTTTAGACAGCAGTACGCTTGCCACAAAATAATTATTTATTCCATCATGATGAGAAATGGGCAAGAAATGTTTTATGATTGCTGCTGTCATTGCTAATGTTTCATGTTCCCTAGAGAATTATGAAAATGAGCGTGGTGAATATGAGTTGTTATTTAAGAGAAAAAATGTTTCCAAATTCTACAATACTAATGCCATTATAGCCTTAATTGATATACTTGTATTCTTCTAGTGCATGAACACATGCAGACTCACAGCCTGCATAAAATACAGATGGTCGATAGCCGCGCAAATAGATCAATGATTACAAAGATGGATAGAGGAGACAAAAACGAGCTCTACTATTACACATGCATGAACTTCCTGACTATAAGAATAATTATACTCTAGAACTGGTTAATTGAGGGAAGTTGAAGAATCTTTTTTCCCTGCAGAATCGATAGATACCCATCTATCTTTGATGACTTAGGAGTAGCCTTGTCTGGAATCAAGGGAATGGATTCAATGACCTTTGCTTCATTCTCATCATTTTGTCAGAACCCAGTAATAAGTTATAGAGATCATATAAATCTATTTTGAGATGTAAAATAACATTTCGAAAAACATAATGCTGTGGCTACTGGCAGACCACACGCATTGGGTTCAGTGCTGAATACTTGAAAGTGTTTCAGAAAAGTAATAGCGCCACTGTAAGTGGAAATTAACAGGGTGGGGGAGCGCAAGCTGGACAATTCCCAGGCAGGTATTGCAGAAACACATCTATGGAGCTATTTCTGTAGTTTCCAGCTATGAGGGAAAGGCCCTAGACTGAAGCGGTTCTCAACCTGTGGGTTGCGACCCCTTTGGGGGTCGAACGACCCTTGCAAAGGGGTCACCTAAGACCATCGGAAAACACATATATAATTAAATATTATTTTTGTAATTAATCACTATGCTTTAATTATGTGCAATTTGTAACAATGAAATTGGGGGTCACCACAACATGAGGAACTGCATTAAAGGGTTGCAGCATTAGGAAGGTTGAGAACCACTGCCCTAGAGCTGTATTTCACCAAGGGGTTATTATTAAGAAAGATTAGTGTCTTTTATTTAAAAATTATTTAAAATGAGAGAAAGAAAAAAAAGGGAAGTTAACATTTTTTTTAAATAAAGGAAGGAGGGATGAGAGAGAGGGAGGGAGGGAGACCAGGAGAAAGGAAAGGTCAGAAAAACTGAAGAAGATTGAGGGGAAGCAGAAAATAGGGCACTAGACAGTTACATGACCAGTAGATGCAGCTGTCCCTTAAAAATAAGGGAGACAGCCCTGGCCAGTGTGGCTCTGTTGGTTGGGCATCCCATGCACCCAGAAGGTGCTGGTTCAATTACCGGTCAAGGCACATGCCCAGGTTGCTGGCTTGATCTCCAGGAGAGGGTGTACAGGAGGCAGCCAATCAATGTTTCTCTCTCATCTATGTTTCTCTCTCTCTCAATAAAAATCAATTAAAAACATATTTTTTATAAAAAAAGGGAGACAGATACCAAAAACAATAAATAGAATATTTGCTTAAGGAATACAGGTGTCTGGCATGTTGCATGGTTTCTTTTTAAAAAGGACTACATAAAAATAACTATTTAAACTAACTCACTGTAATTCAGAATATGAAAAGTAGCATTTCCCCTGATCTCATTCTCTCATTCATCCCTCCTTAAACCTCTGCACTGGCTTTTGTGACATACCTGTACCTGGCACCTCCCTGAAGTTGGCTCCTTTATTCTGATTTATCTGCCACCATCCATTTCCTCACCCTGTGTGGTCTCCAGTGATGTAGTCCACCTTCCATCTGTCACTATTTTCACAATCAACCTCAAGAATTTCTTTGGTCTTTATACTCCAACAATCACTTATTTGCAAATGATTCCAAATATCCTTATTTTCTCTTTCTCTATTCTCTATTCTCACTTCCAATACATACCCTAAGATAATGTATCCATAAAATATTTCTCCTCTGCCCAGTAATGATTTTCTCTCCCACCTGATTTGCCACTTTTTGTTAATAGTACAACCATTCAATATATCGCCAAGATGTTTTAATTAGTCGTTTTTTACGCTCTCATTCACCCACCTTCACTTGTTTCCTCTATCCCCAAATATATTTTAATGCTTCATTATAATTATACTTGAAATTACAATTATCTCCCTATCTCCAATCTCTTTTCACCAAGCCAACTGGCATACTGCAGCTACAGTAATCTTCCTAAACACATGTTTGTCCATGTTCAAACTCAGCCACTTGGTGTCCAAGTTGTCCATTGGGGATCAACAAGTATGATGCTTATAGGGGCTCAGAATGATTCAGAGTGGGTAGAATGCACTGGGGGATGGCAGGGCCTGTGGCAAACGGGACAGTATATGACATTTAAACTCCACCATTTAAGCACTACAAAGGCCAAAGAAAACATATGGTTCATTAATTTGTGATTTCTATGCCTCTACAATATGACCCCAATCAATTTTTATATGCTTTCTCATTAGTGCCACTCTACATGACTTCTGAGCTATTCCAGAATACGAATATTTTCTTTTACATGCCCCTGCCTTTGCCCATCGGTCCCTGTTCCTACTCATCTCTAACTGAATCTTAATAGTGCTTCAAAGTCCAGCTCAAGTTCTACTTGTTCCAGGAAGACAACCTAACCACAGCCTACCGTAGCCTTTATTTTTTTAGAGCAGTATTCGGTTCATAGCAAAATTGAGCAGCAAGTACAAAGAGTTCCCATATACCTCCTGCCCCTATACATGTATAGCATCTATCAACATCCCCAACTACAGAGTGGTACATTGGTTGACAATTAATGAACCTACACTAACATGTCAATATTGCCCAATGACCATAGTTTTACATTAGGGTTCACTCTTCTTGTTGTAGATTGTATGAACATATATCCACCATTCTAATATCATACAGAATAGTTTCGCTGACCTAAAAATTATCTCCGCTCTGCCTACTAGTATTCATCTCGCCCTCCCCACTAACTACTGGCAAGCACCGATCCTTTCAAATGAATCTTCTAAGTCATTTAACTGGGAAAATTTTCTTTTTAAAAAATGTTCTCCAGTTTCATTCATATATAACAATATATAACATTGTGTAAGTTTATGATATACAATGTGATGACTTAATAAATTTATATATTGCAAAATGATTACCACCATAACGTTAGTTTACACATTCATCACCTCACACGGTCATATAATTGTTTTCTTTATTCTAGTGAGGACTTTTAAGATTTATTCTTAGAATCTTTCAAATATGCAATGCTGCACTATTAACTCCAGTCACCATGTTGTATGTTACATCCTAGAACTTATTCATCGTATACCTGGAAGCTGTATCCTTGAACCACTTTCATATAGTATTCTCTCTCCCTTTTCCCCCACCCTTGCAAACCATCAATCTACTTTCTGTTCTTGTAAGTTCATTTGTATTTTTAATTCCACATATAAATGCGATCATACATTGTCATTCTATGACATTTTTCAGTTAAAATAATGCCTTCAGGGTTCATCCATGTTATCACAAATGACAGGGTTTCCTTCTTTTATATGCCTCCATGTTGCATTGTGTGTGTGTATGTGTGTGTGTGTGTGTGTGTGTGTGTGTGTGTGTGTGTGTGTATACACCACTTCTTTATCCATTTGTTGTTACCATGTCTTGGCTGCTGTAAGAAAATGCTACAATGACTATTAGCATGTAGATAATTCTTTGATATAGTGATTTTATTTCCTTCAGAAATATATCCAGAAGTGGAATTCCAGGATCATATGGTAGTTCTATTTAAATTTTTTTAGAAATTTCCATATTGTTTTCCATAGTAGCTGTACCAATTTACATTCCCACCAATTATACAAGGATTCCTTCTCTCCGCATCCTTGTCACCACGTATCTCATCTTTTTTATAATAGCCATTCTAATAGATATAAAATGGTACCTCATTGTAGTTTAGATTTGCATTTCTCTGAGTGAAATCAAGCACCTTTTCATGTACCTGTTGGGCACTGGCATATCTTCTTTGGAAAAATGTCTATTCAAGTCCTTTTCCCATTTTAAATCAGATTATTTGGTTTTCTGCTCTTGAGTTGTATGAGTTGCTTATATATTTTGGATATTAACTGATAAACAGATAAGTAGTTTGCAAATATTTTCTCCCATACTGTAGGTTGCCTATTCACTCTGTTGGTTATAGTTATGCCCCGTGCTGTAAAGAAGGCTTTCAGTTTAATGTAGTCCCAGTAGTTTACTTTTGCTTTTGTTGTTTGTAATTTTGGTGTCATATTAAACACACATACACACACACACACACACAAAAAAAAAAAAAACCCACATTGCTAAGACCAATGTCAAGGAACTATTTCTGTGTTTCCTTCTAGGAATTTTTTTTAACGTTTAATTTCTTTATTGATTAAAGTATTACATATGTGTTCTTACCCCCTCCCCCCCAGTTAACCCCCTCACTTATGCCCTCACCCCCCTGTTGTCTGTGTCCATTGGTTAGGCTTATATGCATGCATACAAGTCCTTCTAGGAATTTTAGGGTTCCTGGTCTTTTAAATCTTCAATCCAATTCAAGTTAATTTCTGTAAGTGGTATAAGACAGGGGTTCAGTTTCATTGTTTTCATTTGGATATACAGTTTCCCAACACCATTTATTGAAGAGACTATCCTTTTTCCCATTCAGTATGCTTGTCTCCTTTGTGAAATAGTAGTAGACCATACATGTGTGGATTTATTTCTGGGCTCTTGATTCTTTTCCTTTGTTCTATGCACAATACTGCTTTAATTACTAGAGGTTTTTAAAATATAGTTTGATATAAAAAAGTATGATGACTCCATTTTCGTTCTCTCTTGAAATTGTTTTGGCTTTTCATGGTTCTTTGTAATTCCATCTGAATCTTAGGATTATTTTCCCTATTTCTGTAAAAAATGCCAATGGACTCGATACAGTTTGTCTGGAATCTATAGATGGTTCTAAGTAGTATGAACATTTTAACAAAGTAATTCTTCAAATTCATAAATATGAAATATCTTTCCATTTATTTTTGTCTTCTTCAATTCCTGTCATCAATTTCTTAAAGTTTACAGTGTATAGATATTTCACCTCCATAATTAAATTTATTACTAAGTATTTTATTGTTCTTTATGCTATTGTGAAACTGTTTTTCCTTATTTCTTTTATAGACATTTTGTTGTTAGTGTACAGAAACACAGATTTTTTTATATTTATTCTTGTATCCTATAACTTTAGGAATTTACTAGTTCTAACAGTGATACAATGAAATCTAGATTTTCTATATAATAAATCATGTCATCTACAAAAAGAGAAAATTTTATTTTTTTCCTTTCTAATTCAGATGCCTTTTATTTCTTTTCCTTTTGTGAATACTCTGGGTAGGACTTCTACTACTAGTTTGAATAGGATGGTAACAGTGGCCACCATTTATTTCTCCTCATCTTTGCATTGGTTCTCAACATTGGCTGCACATTAGAATCACCTGGGAATGTTTTTAAAATCCTGATTTCTGGGCCTCATACTCTGGAAATTCTGTTTCTTTGTTACTAACGTTGTGGACACACCCCATAACAAAGAAACAGATTCCCAGGTGATTCTAATGTGCATTCAAGGTTGAGAACCACTGTCTCAGAGGAAAAACTTTCCACTCTTCAGCACGTGTATAATGTTAGCTGTGGGTTTATCGTATGTGGCCACTGATATGTTGAGGTATATCCTTCTATACTCAGCTTTTATCATGAATGGATGCTGAATTTTGTCAACGGCTTTTTCTGCCTCTATTGCAATGATCATGAGTATTAGCTTTCATTCTATTACTGTGAAGTATCCCATTTATTGACTTATGTATGTTGAACCATCAGAAATTAATGCCATTTGATCATGGTGTATCACCCTTTTAATAAAATCTTGAATTCAATTTTCTAGTTGTTGTTGATGGATTTTGCATCTATATTCATCCGGTATAATAGCCTGCAATTTTCTTTCTTGTATTTATCTGGTGTTGGTAAGACTGATCTCATACTGAGTTTGGGAGTATTCTTTACTCTTCAATTTTTTGGAAGTGTTTCAGATGGATTGGTGTTTATTCTTTTTTAAATGTTTGATATAATTCGCCAGTGAAACCATCTGATCCTAGACATTCCTTTGTTGAAAGTTTTTTCATTAATGCTTCAATCTCCTAGTTATTGCTGATCTGTTCATATTTTGTATTTCCTAGTGATTTAGTCTTGGTAGGTTGTATGTTGCAAGAAATTTATCCATTTCTTTTAGGTTGTCTAATAATTTTGCATATAATGTTTCTTACTAGTCTCTTTGTACTTCTGTGACATCAGTTGTAATGTCCCTTTCTTCATTTATAATATTATTTATGTGGGTCCTCTCTCTTTTCTGTCTTGGTTATTGAAGCTAAAGGCTTGTCAATTTAATCTCTTAAAAAAACAACTATTAGTTTTGTTCATCTTTTCTATTGTTTTTCTGTTCTCTATTTCATTTATTTCTGCTCTCTATTTCATTTATTTTTATTAGTCCTGTCCTGTACTAACTTCGGTTTAGTTTTTTCTTCTTTTTCTCCTTCCTTGAGATATAAAATGAGGTTGCTTATTTATTTGAGATATATTTTCCCCTTGATGTGTGTATTCCTGTAAACTTCTCTGTTAGAATTCCTTTTATTTCATCCCATAAGTTTGGGAATGGTGCATTTCTATTTTAATTTCTTTCATCACATTTTACTTCCTTTTTCCCGTTTGATCCATTAGTTGTTCAGGAGTATGCTGCTTAATTTCCAAGTAAGTATGTGTTTCCCAGCTTTTCTCCTGTCACTGATTTCTAGTCCCAAACCACTGAGATCAGAAAAGATATTTGATTTCAATCTTAAACTTTTCATATGGTTTATCTTGGAGAATGGTCTGTATACACTTGAGAAGAATGTGTATTCTGCTGCTGTGGGATGGAATGTTCTGTATGCATATGTTAGCTTGTACAAATCCACTGTTTCCTTATTCATTCTCTATTTGGATGCTCTATCCATTATTGAAAGTAGGGTATTACAGTTCCCAATTATTAATTTATTGCTTTTTATTTATCCTTTTAGTTTTATTAGTATGTACTTTATATATTTACATTTTCAAATGTTGGGTACATAAATATTTATAATTATATCTTCCTCACAAATTGATCCTTTTATCATTTTATAATCACTGTCTATATTGACCTTTTTTTATTTACTTCAAGTCTATTTGGTCTGATAAAAAAGATAGCAACCACTGATTCCTTTTGGTTACCCTCTGCTTGAAATATCTTTTTTCATCCCTTCACTCTCAACCTATGTGTGTCCTTAAAGCTAAAGTGAGTCTTTTGTAGACAGTATATCATTGGATCTTGGAGTTGTTGTTTTTTAAATCAATTCAGCCAATTTATGTCTTTTGATTGGAGGAATTAATCCAGGAATTAATCCATTTATTGTATTTTCGGTGTATAAGATGCCGCCATGTATAAGACATGCCCCACTTTTCCAACCCTAAATTAAGAAATCAATATTTTAAACATTTTTCGGGTTTTTCTCTTAAGGGCTACTTCTTTTTTTGGCATCATAAGGAGTTGTTCTTGTTTTCTCCACTGTCTGATCATACACTCAGTGGGAGGAGGTCCAAATTATCTCTCTACAGCTCTATTTCCATTCTCTTTTGTGTAGCTGATTACATTCAGTTTAAATTTTGCAGAGTAAGATAATCGCTTACCCATATTTGTCTTTTTATTTTTTGACATCTTTATCGGCTCAGAACACTCCAGTCCCTGTTGCATCTGCACACTCTCCACCTCCTCCTCCAATTATGGCATCAGCTGACATTAGTAACAATAAGGCTCATGATTGGAGGAAGCCTATTCAACAAGGTATGGGCAGCTATGCACACACATGGTTCCTTCCTTGGCTGATTCCCTGTATAAGATGCCCCTCGATTTTCAGTCTAACAATTTTAGAAATAGTCTTATAAACGAGAAAATACAGTACAAATTTCCTAATGCCTTTTGTTAATTGTTTGCTGACTGTTTTGTAGATTCTTTGTTTCTTGCTTCTCCTATTACTCTTATGCTTTGTGATTTAAATACTGTTTGTGACAGTACGCTTTAACTCCTATATCATAATTTACATGTTTTTCTTTTACAATTACCCTAAGGCATACATAAAATATATTTACAGCATCTTATTTTTTAAAACATATTTTTTCTTTATTTCAGAAAGGAAAGGAGAGGGAAGAGAGAGATAGGAAGATCAATGATGAGAGATAATCATCGATGGGCTGCCTCCTGCACGCCCCCCAAATGGGGACTGAGCCTGCAAACCTGGCATGTGCCCTGACTGGTAATCGAACCATGACCTCCTGGTTCATAGGTCAATGCTCAACCACTGAGCCACACCGGTTGGGCTATAATATCCTATTTTAAGTTGATAAACAACTTCAGTAGTATACAAACACATTATAATTTTATTCCCCCATCTCATAATTTAAGTTATTTTTGGTTATTGATATTATAATTTACATCGTTGTTATACTCTGGCCTAATAACAGAATGTTGTAGTTATGGTTAATTTTAATATATTTTTTTTACTTTTAAACTAGAGCTGTAAGTGAATTAAACATCATTACAATATTAATTAATTTCAATTTGAATATATACTGGTGTTTATCATTAATAGTAAGTTTTACACATTCATAGCTTGTTATGATTTTCTTTTCTTTATTAAGGTATTGCATATGTGTCCTTATCCCCCCATTGCCACCCCACCCCCCACTCATACCCTAACCCTCCTGGTGTCTGTGTCCATTGGTTAGGCTTATATGCATGCATACAAGTCCTTTGGTTGATCTCTCCCCCTTTCCCCACCTTCCCCTACCTTCCCTCTGTGATTTGATGG
>NW_006284386.1:723031-725242 GCF_000327345.1 Myotis davidii
TGCAGTGGGCTTTCTTGTTGTTTTGTTGATGGTTTCTTTTGCTGTGCAGAAGCTTTTTATTTTGATGTAGTTCCATTTGTTTATTTTCTCTTTAGTTTCCATTGCCCTAGAAGCTGTATTGGTGAAGAAATTGCTTTGGCATATGTCTGAAATTTTGCTGCCTGTGGATTCCTCTAATATTTTTATGGTTTCCCATATTACGTTTAAGTCCTTTATCCATTTTCAGTTTATTTTTTTGTATGGTGTAAGTTGGTTGTCTCTTTATTTCAGCATGAACAATACTTTGTAAATTTTTTTGTACTATAGGTCTCCTGGTAATCTTTCTTTTCTTTGAGAAAATCTTTACCTTTTCTTCATTTTTGAAGGATAGCTTTTCCATGTGTAGTAGACTTGGTTGACAGGATTTTTTTCCTCTTAATATTTTTATATATCATCTCATAATCTCCTTGCCTGCACTATTCTCTTGAGAGAGAAATTTGTTGATGGTCCTCAAGGCTTTCTTCACTTTTTCATTCTTTCTTTATTTTACTGGATAATTTAAAAAGACCTATCTCTCAGTTCATTCAGACATTCTTCCGCTTAATAGAGTGTGATATTAAATCTCTCTATTGAATTCTTCAGTTCAGTCAACTTTAGGATTTCTGTTTGGCTTTTTTTTTTATGGCTATAATATCTTTGTTGAACTCATTTTGTTCATCCATTGTTTTCCCATTTGTGTTTAGCTGTCTGTGTGTTCCTGTAGTTCACTGAACTTCTTTAAGAAGATTATTCTGAATTCTACTTCAGAAAATTCATAAATCTCCATATTTTTAGGGTCAGGTGTTAGTCTTTATTATTTTTCTTGGTTGTACCATTTTTACCTGATTCTTTGTGATTTTTGACTCCTTAAAATAGTATCTGCACATTTGATTAAGTGGTTTCACTCTTCCAGGTTTTACATGTTTGCTTCAGCATGTAAAGACCTCCACTTGTCAACTCAACTTGGGGTACTGGCTGTGTCAACTGGTAGTGTCTGGGGACAAGTAGGAATTATTATCATGACGAGGTCATTGCCTATTATCTGAGGTCAGATAGGGTGGGTTCCGCATTCTAGCCTGGGCCTGTTGTGTGGGTTCCGCATTCTAACAGGGCCACTGGGTCAGACAAGGCTACTAGGTGGGTTCCACAATCACCTCTGGTCAGGTGAGGTCACAGGCTGTGTTCCCAGGCAGATAGTACCACAGGTTGGACTCTGCCATTAGGCAGGGTTATGGTCTGGGTTCTGTAATTTCTCTTGGTCAGCGTGGGCCTTAGGCTGTGCTCCTTGAATGAATGATGCTGCTGGCTGGACCATGTTCAGTTGGGGCCATAGGCTTTTCCCTGATGTCGGCCTGGCCCTCTGACTGGGCTTCACAATCAGGTAAGCCACTGAATGTGCTCCACGGTTGGGCAAGAACACTGATGAGCTATCTGGTCGAGAGGGGCCTCCATCTGTACCCAGGTAGAGCCACAGGGTATAGTCCATAGTTGGGCATAAAACTGGTTGCGCTCACTGCCTGGGAAATGCTATAGGCTGGACTCTGTGTCTTGGTGTTAGTGTAGGTTGGGCTCCGAGGCTGCCCAGAATCACTGTTCAGGCTTCTTGGTTATGCAGGACCAAAGTGCATGCTCAACAGTTGGGCAGGGTTGTAGGATGGACTTCACAGCTACTTGGGTTCTCTGGCCAGGCTTCTTGACCAGGTGAGACTACAGGCTATGATCAGCATTTGTGAAGGACTATAAATTAGCTCCCTGTCTGGGGATGACAGTAGAACAGGCTCCATGGCTGGTACAGCCATTGACTGGGGACTTGAATCAGGTAGAACTGCCAACCAAGCTCCCTAGCTGGATGGGGTCATCAAAGTAGCTCTGAGGATGGGCAGAGCAATAGGCTGGGATCTCTTCTCAAACAGTCCTGAAAGCAGTAATGTGGTCAGCCAATATCTTAGTGATGGTTTCTCTATGCCCCATCCCCTTTTCTCTATCTATTTCTGATCCTCAATGGTCAGGCTCCACAGTTCCTGCCAATGAATGTCCATGAGGTGAGACCTGAGTGGGTCTTCCAGGAAGCATCTCCTAATGTTAGTCTAGTTGAATGTCCACCTAGGGTTCTCTCTTTCCACTGGAGAAGCCATAGGCCCATGAAGGCCCTCCTGGTGCAGCACTCTGCCAGATTGGGGAGGGGCAATATGG
>NW_006284386.1:725282-727314 GCF_000327345.1 Myotis davidii
ACCATTCTAATGCAGTCCTTCTTGGTCTCTCTAGTTTAGGAGGGTGCATTTGAATCAACCCTAGGTCTGGGATTTTTATAATGGTGTCCTTTCTATGGATAGTTGTGAGGGCGACCTGAAGTTGAGAATGACTCATCCCTACCATCTAGATTGGGAAACTTTCCTGTTCTAATTTCTAACCTTTTTGTTTGTGCCATGAACCCGTTATACCAGTTTATAGATTGGTTCTCCATAGAGAATAAATATATAGAAATAAAAAACAATTATATTGAAATATATATCAACATATTCAAAAAATACGTTGTGCTATCATGGATGTGCTCCTTGATTAAAGCATTCAAAAATAAGATCTAGTGGCAGCTTTAATAACTAGTATAATTTTGAAGTAGTAATGACTACAAACAATATTTCAAGATATCTACCACAAATTTAATGTGATGTGAAAATATTGATTATTTCTATTAGTGACAAAGTTAGAGATACTGTTAATATTTCTTTGGTATATTGCCCACATTGTTAATCAAATGAAATGTGAAATATGAGTTACAAGTTAAAGAAAATAAGATGCAGTATTGTTCACATCCAAATTCAGGATCCCTGGAATTTTCCCAACGAGTCCCCAAAGGGGGCTGTGAACCCCTGGTTAGCAACCCCTGCTTTACAAATATCTTTGCAAGTTATTCTGCAACATTATTATACTACCGTCTCCGTTAACCATATCTTTTCTGCATATACTTTGTGAATATGACTACAAACTCCCTACCAACATGAATTTCCACAGCATTTAAGAATCATTTATAAGCACTAATGTTCCAAAATAGAGCATACTTTTATTTTTCCTTTAAGGCTTTAATTAACTTTTTGAAACTCTTAGTTTCATTTCTTTGTCAATGTTCTATATGTAAGTATGTCTACAAATATTTAATTTTTACCACTGATATCCTAAAAACACTAACTGGTCTTAGATTTTTCTCTCAATAGATCAAATTAAATTATCCTGAAGCAGATTTTCAAAGATGAAGTGACCCTACAAATCACCTATATTTAGTGCACATTATTTGGAACTAACTCATAACTGCATCTATTAAAAGCTCCTCAATAATTTCAGGATATGATTGCTTTTAAGTGTTTCTATGTGCTGTAAGTAGTTTCGGACATTTCAACTTCTTCCACATTGTAAACTCAGTTTCTAATTTAGACTTAGATATTTTTGGATAGAAGAGATATTAGTATTTTTATTTATTAATAACCTTAAAACTTGAGCTTGATCTTGCTAATTTTTATTTTATTTTACTAACACATTTATCCTGC
Source organism: Myotis davidii (assembly GCF_000327345.1). Taxonomy (NCBI): domain Eukaryota; kingdom Metazoa; phylum Chordata; class Mammalia; order Chiroptera; family Vespertilionidae; genus Myotis; species Myotis davidii. Next base: position 726,594 of record NW_006284386.1, read on the forward strand.
CAGACAACTAATAGAGTCTAGCTATTTGGCAGGAAAAGCCTATTGACCCACACTAGGAGAGAGAATACTGGTGTTAATTCCAGTCCCTTGAAAGTAATGTGTCCTTAATTGTTTTCTGTTGTTTTGTTGTTATGAGGAGACAACCACGCCACATGAGCAACAAACTACGTTTATGCATGGATGGAGCTTAGCACTGTAATCAACTAGAGCTTACAACAAAGTTAATCTGATGATACATATTTAATGTTATGCATTATCGATGTGCTACATGGTAATTAGACATAAATAGCAAACAGCTCCGATGAATGGCAAATTGATGTTACTTTTGCATCACTGAAGCCAATGTTTCTGGGATGGGATGGAGAAGGAGACACTGGTGATTCTAATCTTTCTTCTTTCTGAGGGTGTGAGCACTCTTTTAGGTGCTGGAAACTGAAATAATTGTTTCAACCCAGGAACTTCCTGCTTACTGGAAGATACTGAGACATCTGATTGGTCTGGATAAACGCAACATTAACTTCAATAACCCAGGTGACTTACTTACCAGTTGTGCCTTGTATGTATCCAAGCAGCGCAATTCCAATCATGCATACTAGTAAATTGTACGTTAAATTGTTTTCTACTACAATCATAACTAAGAAAATGAGTTTTGATTGAGAAGGCGAAGAAATGACAGAAAATTATAGAGTATCTGGTATTGATTGAGAAGGAAAGCAGTCTG
>NW_006284386.1:727433-730710 GCF_000327345.1 Myotis davidii
AAAATTGGTGGGGCAAAGGATGCAAGGGGTAAAACATACAAATATGTGAAAACCAGTAAGAGATAGAAGCTGAGAAAAGGGAAGGGGGATCTAGAAAAGAGGAAGAGACAAGACAGGCTCAGAGGAAGCCACATACAGCAAACAGGAAATGCATGGAAGCACAGGGTGTTACATGCACAAAAGGAGCCTGGCAGGATCAGCACTCTGTGATTCTCCTTCACTCACCTTCCCAGAGCACAATCAAATAATAATGTGATTTTTTAAGCAGTTGTTTTGTCATGATGGATAAGATTAAGCCCACAAATTCAACAATTTAGACATAATTTACTACCATCTCTAAAGGATAAGCAATTCATTCCTCCCAACTGGACCAGGATTACCCAATTTAAAGAGAGAAACAACTTTATATTATTTATGCTACAAAAATTCCAGGTAATATATTTCTATAGACACATGTCAAAAACTTGTTGCATAGTAAAGGGACACTTATAGTGACAATCTTTCTCTTCTTACATTCCCTAAAGAGGTGAAAGCATGACTTAACGTTTTTAGTGTTGCCAGGAAATAAATACCACAGTAGCATTCCGCATATTTACATTATTTATTTACCAAGGCATATGAAGGGAAAACTACATAGTTTTAATGGGTAGAATAAATGACTACATTGATTACTTCAAAATATGGTTCTATTTTACTATACTTGGGTTATACAGAAAAAAAACTAGAAAGCTTTAATTATTAAGTAGGAGTCAGATATTTGTGTGATTTTTTATAATTTAAATTTAAACTTCCAATTGAAAAAAAGAGAGAACTAAGTCACATTTTGGCTTAATGCTGTCCTCATTCTGACCAGTGCACAGAGAATCGTGGGACTAAGGAGGACAGGAGACATGTGCTCAGCTCTGCATTTCCACTCACAGAACTATGGACCTGCTAGTTGCACAGAGAAAAACATTTTTCTAAAAACAGTTTTCCAAAAATCTTACCACAAGGGTATTTTTACTGAGAATAATATACTGAGTGTGTTATGATAATGAAGAGCTTATATCAACTGACTAAACCTTAGTCCTATAGAAAGAGAACATATTTAAAACATATACATAAGGTAAACTGTAATGCAAGCCTCCACTATGAAATGAAGGAACGGTAAACAATAACATAAACAGAGCCACTTTAAAACAGAACCAGAGCTGCCATGTCAGAGAAACTGGCTTGTACATCTCATGCCTTAAATTTTCAGGATGTTAAAACAGGGCAAAATAACCTTTGGATTGGCCTAAGCAACCTTGTGCCTTGAAAAAGACCTGTTTGCAAAGATAACAAGAAAGCAATTATTATGACTACTGGACTGATGACTACTGGATTAACTAAATAGCCAAAACAAAAACAACAAAAAAACACTGTTTAGAATTAACACCACTATGTTTGTTTGTTATCTGTACCAATAGAAATGCCTTCCTCTACTAATGCAATTATTCCCCTTCCGTTTTCTCATAAACACTCATTGCCTTTGTCTCCAAACTGGAACACCAGTTGAGCTTCTGCCTGAATCAGTGTTTCCAGAATAGCTATTCTTAGTGATCTCAAATAAATACTTGTTTGCTTCTCACTTTGAAAGGTCTTTTACTTTTAGGTTAACAGAAATTCCATACAGACACAACCTGCTCAAATGACAAACACTGGTTCTCTGAGATTTAGAGACAGTCTGAGGAAGAAATGGCACAATTATGACAGCATAAACTACCAGTCTTCTTAAAATCAAAGCAAACGGCATGGCTCAACAACAAACAAAAAACTACAATGACTGCCTTTCTACAGCAAATCTCTGCAGTGTTTCTTCCTAGAAATTAAAACAGATAGGGGCAGACATACCAAGAATTCTAATAATATGTTAGATTTCTAGAATAAAGCACTTTTTGGATGAAATCATCACAGTGGCCCTGTGATCTCAGATGACGATGCAGAGATAAAGCAAGCCAAACCTGTCTGCCCACAGGAGGCAGAATAATAGACTAGAAAGAGCAATGGTTTTAGAGTCATGACAGACAGACATTGTTCTGAAGCCCAGCTCTGCTAATTTGCCCCTTACCAGCTATGCGACATGTGGCGATCTCTCTAAGCCTCAGTTTCCTTATTTGGAAAATGAGGATGTTAGTACTGATCTCATAACATTGCTGTAGGAGTCAATGAAATGAAATATATTAAATGCTTGGCACAATGCCCAGCATATGTTCAGTGCCGAACAAAGGATAACTTTACCATTTACCCACTGATCCTAAGCAAGCTATTTAACCTCTTGGCCTCTTCTCTTTTACATCCATAAAATGATAATAACGATATCTAATTAACATAGTCACTATGATGATGACATACATGCAATTTTCTGTACAGTGAATATAGGGAATGGTATATCTACATATGCATAAACTTAAATACACACACTCACATGTTTAATAAATGGAAAAAATAGAAACAGAACCTAGATCTTCTATGTTAAGTCCTCTGACTATCAACACAGCTAGATACTCCTGATTGTATAATCCAAACATAGAAGAATATTTCCTTACAACTCCATTCTAGAAGACAGCAACGTAGGAATACCTGTGAAAATGAATTATAAAAGGAAAATATGCAAGTTACCTGAATTAAGGCTTCAGTCAATAAGTCTTCATTGACCTCCAAAATACTGTTTTTTATATCTTCATATGGCATACGATATGATCCAAGGAAGATAGCTAAAATAAAAATTGAGTTTATTAAAAACAGAACAGCATAAAATTTTTAATATCCTAATAAATACGCGATTCCCATTTCATAGACTTGAAACACGGAAATTCTCTAACTAATATTAATTTACAGAGTTATGAACAAACAAAAGTACCTCCGATTCAAAGTACTACACTACTACACTCATAAACACTCATTGCCTTTGTCTCCAAACTGGAACACCAGTTGAGCTTCTACAAGTAAGAGGTAAAATGGCCTATTATCACAGGATCTAATGTTTACAGCTAACATATTTATATACAAAATAAAATTCATACTAATAGTGACAACTACATGTTTAGGCATTTTAGATTGAGCTGATACGAAATGCCCATGAAAAGTTAGAGATCTGATTTCAAGTGGGCCTTTTAATTCAAAGTAGAATTTAGTGTGGAGATTGTCAGATGCATCCAACACAGTACTTCTCAGGAATGACAATAAAGTAGCCAAATACAAGAAAAGCATATCAAGTTATATAGCATTTCTCCCATATAGGAAAAAATTAAAGGGT
>NW_006284386.1:730764-742260 GCF_000327345.1 Myotis davidii
TGCTATACTATTAGTTGCTTTATATCTTGAATCACGATTTCCCTTGTCAACATCTTCTTAATTAGTACATATTCTGTCATATTGAAATAATTCAATAAATTATACCCAGAAAAGCTTATGCTTACTCAGAAAGTATTTTTCAATAATACATTATACTTTAGCCTCCACTACACATACCTTTGAAAGAACATTTGTTTGTTCTTATCACCAGAACAGGAATATATTCCTAAGAATTTTTTTTTCATGTAAAGGTCCCTATGACTTCTCTGGCACTTAAAAAAAAATCCATACTGTCTAGGTACATTATTACCTAGATGTAAACACCAAGTGGGATCTCCATAATCAAAATTAATAATGTTGACAGATATCAACTATCAATTAAGATAATACTGTGTTTAAAAAAACACACAACACTAAACATTCACTTTATAAAGAAAATGTACTACTGGCAGGTGTGTCTCAATTGGTGAGCACTGATCTGTGCACCAATAGGTCAATGGTTAAATTCCTGGTCAGGGCACATGCCCAGGTTATGGGTTGGATTCCCAGTAGGCTGTGTTGCAGGAGGCAGCTGATTGATGTTTCTCTCTATCTTTCTCTCTATCTTTCTTTCTTTCTTTCTCTCTCTCTCTCTCTCTCTCTCTCTCTCTCTCTCTCTCTCTCTCTCTCTCCCCTCGCTCCCTCCCTCCCTGCTCCCTTCCTATCTCTCTTAAAAAAATCAATGAAAACAAATTTAGGAAAAAAATGTACCATCAGATAAGCAACATACACATTCACAATAGCTATTTGGAGACTGCTTTTCTGACAGCAGCATTCCGGCTGACAGGAGAATGATGAGCTGTTTATTTCAATCAGATTCCCTATAGCACGTTCTTTAACAAAAGAAACTCCTATGGCATTTCTGTGCGCAATTAGAAATGCTTGATGTGTTGAAATTTCTCATGCAGAGTGTTTTAGTATTCTCAGACTATAAACACAGTCTACTGTGGTGACAAAGAATGCTAAATTCAATACAGAGGGGGAAATTTGTCAAAGTAAAACATAAGGCCTACTTAAATGAAGACGGCTTTAACTGTCCAGCTGCTTTAATGAAAGTATACTTAAGGGCTGACTGGTTTGTTAAAGGTTTGAAGGTTTAGTAACCAGTTTTAAAGTGCAGTGGTTAACCATTTATCTAGCTCCCATCACGATTACTTCAAACGTAAAGGAGGATCAGAAAAGGATTTGCCCAATGGGACTAGTGAATACGCTAAACCTGTCACTGCCAAGCCGAGGCAGAAGGAAAACAAAACTCTGTAGAGCTCTGCCATAGGTCTCACTGGTCCTCTGACAAGGTCGAATTATCAGCACTTTCCAAAACTTTATTATTCATACATTTCATCAAACCTGAGGAAGACTAAATTATGATGGCCTCCTATTCTGGCTGAACCACAAAAAGGAAAACCAAATCATGTTTACACAGAATTGTGTTTCTGGTAGATGCTAAACATGCCTGTTCAAAGAAGTTACAACTTTGTTTAAATCCATTCAATAACCACCCTCTCACCACCATCCTATACACGAAATAGCACATACACAGATTCTGGGCCGTTTTGGGATCCAAAACTCTCAGCTCTTTCACCTTCTTCTTGGTAGGCTGGGGCTTCTCCTCCAAAGTTTCTGCATTCTTTTGAACTGAAAGAAAAATGTTGATTCATAAACAATAATGGCACTAATCCAAATGCACAGAATAACATTAGTAAGGCATATTAACTACATTAATAAAGTGCATGTGAAAATCAATAAATGTGTTTATTTCATTAGTTCAAGGAAGAGGATAAACATAAAAATATAGACTTGTTTAGAGGTTTCCCAACAAATTAAATATCAGCACTTAAGCAGAAAAGATAAGCCAAATAGAACCAAAAATCAATTGCTGCTTCTTAACTAATGTGCAACATTAATTACTCCTTTACCAGGTACCTAGAAGCAGCACTGGAATTAAATATATAGTAAAATCTCCCTAATTTGGACTAATTGAGGAAAAAGACATGCATTTATCCTAACATGCTAAAATTTAGGCATCCCTTTAATTCAGTGAAATTGCTTTGAAGTACCTAAGGTAACTTAACTGCTAACCAGGTTGCCGTATAAAAATTCCTACTGAGACTGCTCTGAAGAATAGATATGAACCATTTGCAACTTGCACAACAGTAGCACCCATTTGCTTAAACATAATTAACAAACCTCAGAGACAGGTCTTTTGAGTAAGTTAGCTCTGTCTCCCTCACCATTGTTTTAGTACTGTTTGCTTTCTTAGAACAGAAGATATATTTATGCTGTATTCAAAAGGTAATCCTATAGTTCATAAAGAATTTAAATGACCTGAAACTGTGTAGAGTGGCAGTTCCAAGGAGTGGCTTTAGCTCCCAATTACCTCCATCAGCTCTCCCCCAAATAAGCCATCCCAAAAACCAAAGTGAAAAGTAACCTGGCTGGCTGGCTGCTATGAAAATGAAGCTTTATGGCAGGCAAATCCCTAAACCGTCCAATACAGAAACTTAACAACTACCATTGTATTCATTCATGTGTTACCAGTTTACTTCTAACATAAAAATAAGTTTTTAGGTAATGGGGCCATAAAAAATGTGAGTAAAGTAAAGCCAACATTTTTGTTCGATCAAGTGAAGTGATACACTCTTGCCCCCAAACTCATGTTCCTAAATTTCATCACTCAATTATATAGTCATAATCTTGCTCTTTATTACTTTAAATTTTGAGGCAATAATTATCTTTAGTATTTTAAGTTATCTGACTTTAGTACAGAGATCACAAAAAAGTTACTGATTTTCATTAGAGGAAAAATCAACACAACCACAGTACATTTTGCTTAGCTATGTGTTCACAGATGTTAGCATCTGGAAAACTTTCTAGACATATTACAGAAGGTATCAAAATACTACAGGTCCATTAAGACCAACTTTGTTTTCATGGTGCAAAATACATGAAAATCAAATAACTTACTATAAAATAAACTATCTGAATAACTAAAGTCCTAACAGTTCTAAACTACTAGTATCACCAACCTAAAATGACTCAGAGTCTAAGGAGACTAAATAGTAATTACACTTAAAAATCATAATCTTTTTTAGAGATGACAAGTAATTTGCCATCTTTACTCAACACAATAGTTATTGCTAGTGCTGGAAGAAAAATGACTTTTTAAAAAAACATTTTTATTGATTTTTTTACAGAGAGGAAGCGAGAGGGATAGAGAGTTAGAAACACCAATGAGAGAGAAACATTGATCAGCTGCCTCCTGCACGCCCCCTCCTGGGGATCAAACCGGCTACCAAGGTACATGCCTTCGACCAGAATCGGACCCGGGACCCTTCAGTCCACAGCCCGACGCTCTAGCCACTGAGCCAAACCAGTCAGGGCAAGAAAAATTACTTTTAATGTATTTATTTTAAAATCATCACATATGTTCCTCAAATGATCTTTCTAAGAGCACAGTCTTTCCTATGCAATCATCAGCATTTTAATTGATTCAATTTTCAAGCCACCCCCAGTTTAAGACAACTATATAAAGAAATGACAGTCCAAGAGTCATTCCCATTGTCAATAAAAAAATTATCAGAATCGTACTGAAATTACTTCTAAAATCATTCATTAGTTTTAAGCCAAAGTAATAGCCAAGACAACTGTCCTAATTTCTCGATATGTTTTAAACCCCGTTACAGGAGACTGATTAAGCAAGTATATATAGGATAAAAATACTGTAGCATGAAGGATACATTAAGATTATCCTGCAAACTAACAGCCTCCTGATTATCCTAGACAGACATAATGCTCATTTTGTATGCCTCATTTTTGCATTTTTCATTAAAATAGACTTCAACCTCTCTCCTCTTTAAATGAACAAGTTATTTAAAATTAAGATTAGATGTCTCAAATATCTAGAGTTCACAGTTTTGTTTTTTGAATCCTACTATATTTCTCTTGTATTATGTATGCAATTTGGCTTCATCCTGGGTTCAAGAAATGGTAAGAATTCCATGAGTGGGTGCTACTGCTCTGAAAATTACTAGAGAAAAGCTAGTTGAAAATAGTATCTTAATTAGACAGACTTTCACAAACAATAATGGTTCGTGATCAGTAGATATTGCCCAGTGGCTGTTACTGTCCTTTGCTTTCTTGTCTCTAAAAGCATCCTTAGCAATCACAACCACAGGCTTGGTAGAGAATTTGAAGAGAGGCAATGATACATAAAATTTACCTAACTAGTATTAAAGGCTTCGTATATTAAAATTTTCCTGCTTTCATAATGACTACAAAATGCCATTTGTCCTAATAGGCTTTTATTCCATATATGTTTCTAATGCTCACAAAACTTTAATATCCCATAACTTGATTAAAAAATGAACAATTACATCACTTGATTAAAACTTGAATGGTTATTTCTCCAAAGAAGATATACAAATGGCCATTAGGTATAGGAAAATATGTTCAACATCACTAATCATGAGGAAAATGCAAATCAAAATTACAATATCACCTCACATCTGTTAGGATGGCTATTAGTTTAAAAAAGATGTGTTAGTGAGGATGCGGAGAAATTGAAATCTGTGTACATTTTTGGTATGAATATAAAATGGTATAGCCTCTTTAGGAAAAAGTATGACAATTCCTCAAATAATGAAAGATAGCGGTACCATATGACCCAGGAATCAATTCTGGGTACATATCCAAAAAAACTGAAATCAGGATCTCAAAGAAATATCTGCATTCCCATGTTTACTGCAGCATTATTCACAATAGCCAAGATATGGAAACAACCTATATGTCCATTAAGGAATGAATGAATAAAGAAAAGGTGACACACACACACAAAAAATGGAATATTATTTGGCCTTTATGAATAAGGAAATCCCACCTATGAACCTAGAAGACATGTTAACTGTAATAAGCGAACCACAGAAGGATCAATGCTTGTATAAGTAATCTAAATGCTTTATGTAAATGCTTTAAATTACTTATATTAGCAATGTAAAATGTAAAACTCATGGAAATAAAGAGTAAAATGGTGGTTGCCGGGGGTTGGAGGGAGGGGGAATAGAGAGCCGCTGTTCAAATGGAATAAAGTTTCAGTTATATAAGATGAATAAGTTCTAGAGATCTGCAGCACAACATTGTATCTACAGTCTACAATACTATACTGTGCACTTAAAAATCGTTAAGAAGGTATACCTCTGATTAAATGTGCATATAACAATAAATATAAAATTAAAAACTTAAAATAAATTATAGAGATTCTATAATTATTTGAAATTACTTTGATGGGACTGAAGAGATTTTAAACTTCAACACAAAAACTCAAGAATTGATTTAGTCATCAATGGCTCTATGGTCTGCAGGCCCAAAATGAGACCTCCAGTTAAATGCAATCTCTCACTGAGCATAAGAAAAGCCATAAAGTCACTATGTTTGAATCCAATGGATTGAATTATTTTGGGTTCATAAATTGGCACAGCTAACTGACCAACAATACTGAAACATTATAAAATACTGTCTGTAGGAAGATAATGATATAATAATAAAGCAATTGTATTATTATTAAAGATATGCTAACATCAAGATACTCATTATCTAAGGTAAAATGCCCACTGAGCATTCTTGTATTTCCTTTAATTCATGGATTTTTACATGCAACTGTAGTATAAATTTATTCCTTTACAACTGAGGGATTTTCATCAGCGTAAATAAAGTAAACATGATTATATTCTTTCCCCAATCAAATTTAAGCAATGTTCTGAAATTTCCTATTAATTTCCACTATCCCAGTGGATACATAGAACATGTGACAAAAATGTGTAATTTGTAGCAAATATTAAGATATTAGAAATGGGCAACATTGAATGATTTGCACAGTGATAACTAATCATAAATCATAATACAAATTTTATAACTATTTTAATTTATTTAAAAATTCCAGTAACAAAGATTGATTGCGAAAGTCAGCATACTAGTCATTCTTTCATTTATTCATTCCTTCACCAGCAAATACTTGTCACCTTCACAATGTCTTAGCCTACCATGAGTGTACAATTGTACACAAGACTGAAATATCTACTCATACTCTTAAATACATGGTTATATGTAAACTACTAATTATGGCAGTAAATCCAAAAGATATTTAGCATTCATAGTTTTCTTATCAATAACAATATAGCTTAAATTAATACATACATATCACTAATAAAATTTCTTCTTGCTGTTGATAGCCATAGTTCCACATTAGAGAATATTGCATCTCTTAATCAGCATCCTCTGATGTGTCACATCATATTATAAGGATTATGTGGAGAAGTGACACTTTCTATTAAGTGTACTATATATAAAGCCAGGGTAAATAATGCCAACAGTAGCATCAAAACCATACTAAAAATATATGTAAGTTCATGTACATATATATCTATAATCAATAAGTAAATGCCCAACTACTGTTTTACATATATCACATAAATATAGGGATTGTGATCTCCCTGCATAAATACATATTTTATCCATATGTATACAATTCCAGAAGTGATTCTAATTATATTCTATACTCTAATATTGTTTTCCTGTACGAACTGAAATAGGTGTTATTTTAACTCAGTTAATAAGTCAATGTTAAAATGAGTGCAAGTATGATAACAGCTGACAGGGGAAATCTATAATTTCTATGTGCAATAGCTACAATGATTTTTTAAAATTTAATTGTTATTTTCCACCCTTTTAAAAAAATCTTCTTTACCCTTGCATTTCTGGAAATATCATACAAACCAATGAAAATAAGCAAACGATTACATATACATATCTATATACATACATATTATAAAGATATATGTATAATACACATATATGCAACACACAGAAGAAGAAATTGTAATAGTAATGATAATAACTACAGTGGGGCCTTGACTTACAAGTGTCCCGACTAATGAGTTTTTTGAGATACCAGCTGTCTCGGCCGATTTTTTGCATTGAGTTGATAGAGTAATTTGAGTTAACAAGCTCCTTAATGAGCTCCTTAACAAGCTCGGTCTCAGAACGAATTAAACTCGTAAGTCAAGACCCCACTGTATAACAATAATAATAGTGGCAGTAGTACTAGTAGTAGTAGTAACCACAACCACAATCATCACAACCACCACCAAAATCAACTTTTATTAAATACTAGAGGCCCAATGCATGATCGTGCGCTTGTGGGGAGGGTTCCTCAGCCCGGATTGCAAGAGGGCACAGGCCAGGCTGAGGGACCCCACCAGTGCACAATCGGGGCTGGGGAGGGACATGGGAGGGCTCCAGGGCGTGTCTGGCCCATCTCACTCAGTCCTGATAAGTCGAACCCCAGCAGCAAGCTAACCTACCAGTCGGAGCGTCTGCCACCTGGTGGTCAGTGCACATCATAGCAACTGGTCAACAGGCTGGCTATCTGCCCCCCTGGTGGTCAGTGTACATCACAGTGAGCAGTTGAGTGGCCTTAGCATATCATTAGCATATTACACTTTGATTGGGTGAATGGCTGACCAGACACTTAGCATATTAGGCTTTTGTTATATAGGATATGCTCTGTAGAGTAGCGCAACAGAAGTGTGCTGGGGCCAGAAATATATGCTCTGTACCTGGCACTAATTTAATTTTATATCACCTTATACAATTGGTATTAGCATTGTCATTTCACAAAGGAGAAAACTATAGAACAGGAAAATTAACTCATTTGCCCAAGGTCATATAGCAAGTAACAGAAAAATGCTCAATTTTACCAGTAATCAGGGAAATGCAAATGAAAACAACCAATGAAATACTATTTCATAGACATCAAATTGGAAATAACAAAAACATCTCATAAATGCATGTATGGATAAGGAGGCAGAGTATTGATTGTGCCAACAGGAGCAGTAAAAATTAGACCAACTACCTTAAAATACACATTTATTAACATCTAATATATTTAAGGTGTGCCGTTCATAATTATAACCCAATCCTTCTACTTGTATGCCAAAAGGTCAAGGAGACAAGATGCTCACTGTCACAATGCTTACAACAGTACAAAACTAAAAACAACCCACATGTCAGAGGTTATAAAATGGATAAATTGTGAAATATTCGATAAAACAGACTACCAGTAACTCAGGTGAGGGGCTGTCTATTAATTCTGAAAGTCTATTATATAATAAAGCAGATTTTCCAAATGCATATGTTAAAAAATTGACAAATTAGTTTACCTATTTTTACTTATGTAGACACATTTGTGTAATTAAAATTAAGTATGTATGGAAAGTTAATTTCACTGAAAAGTTTTTCATATGAATTACTGCAACTTTAAATTTTTAATGAATAGGTCTAGTAAATGTGTGACTTCACCAGTCACATCAAGTAAACAAATGCATGCAGCTGGAACATGGATTAGCACACGTGGGAACATCAGCCAGCACCCATTAAAACTGCTGCACAAATTCACTCCACTCAACAGAATCAATTACCATCAGCAATGCAGTGTGATCATGTGCTGATCATTCCCGAACATTATGAGAAGTGACTCTTGGATTTAAATATATAGACTATAAATGTAGATATGTAATATTTATTTACGTCGGTGAAATTACTATAGTGTTTTTTTCCAACATCTGGCCTATTCGCTAAAATCTGTTTAAAATAATAGTGAATTAATAACAAAAACCAACCTATTAATTTAATTATAAGCAAATATTGGTTTAAAAGCATCTTTACATGAACAGGGTGCTAATTTTCACATATGCATATGGACTGGAAATTTTGTCCGTTAAATCCAAACTCTGTTAAATAGAGGTCCACAAATGGAGGCATTACTATATAATGAAATACGAATCTGCATTTACAGTGACTGTACTACAGCCAAATACTTCAGCAGAGATAGATGCCAAATATGATGCTGAATGGAAAAATAAAAGTGGTAGAAAATGATGCAATTGCATTCATCTAAATCAGCGGTTCTCAACCTGTGGGTCGCGACCCTTTCACAGGGGTCGCCTAAGACCATTGGAAAACACATACATAATTACATGTTGTTTTTGTGATTAATCACTATGCTTTAATTATGTTCGATTTGTAACAATGAAATTGGGGGTCACCACAACATGAGGAACTGTATTAAAGGGTCGTGGCATTAGGAAGGTTGAGAACCACTGATCTAAATAAAAAATAAAATGCAGACTAATTTTATGTACTATATTGCTTATAAATGAGTATGTAAGCTTATTATCCTATATAATAAAGAGCTAATATGCTAATTAGACTGAACAGCAGAACGAACACTGGACGACCATCCAGATGACCTTCAGTATGAAGCCGGGGGTAAAAGGGCTGCAAGGGCTGCAAGGGCCAAGCCCCTTGCATGAATTTCATGCATCAGGCCTCTAGTAAAATTATAAAAACATGGAACAGATACTCAGAAGATTATTTACAGTACTTGTCTTGGGGAGCAAGGTGACATTGGAATAAGTAGCACCCTAGAAATATCTACTTTATCTCTAATGTTTTATTTCTTTAAAACCAAAGACCTATAGTACATATGACAAAATGTTAATATTTGCTCACCCTGGGAGGCTGATACATGGGTGTTAGCTATATTAGCTTGCCAATGTCCATTTTTGCAACATAAAAATGAAAAGGATATGACTAAATTACATAAATATACCTATCCCTTTTTATAGTGTATAAACTGTTAGCTTTGGCAATCCCAAAGACCAAGTGTAGCTAGCAATCAGAAACAATAGGGGAGAGAATAATAAAAATATACAGGTAAAAATTAGTCAGCATGGTAAGCAAGCACAATTTCTTCTAAATTGTTTTTGGATCCATTTGTGAGAAATAACACATTTGTTTACCAAACCTTGGGAGGAAAAGCTGATGCAGTATGGAGTAGGAGACTGCATTTCCGACTCCCTTTACATGTCGCATAGCACAGCTGTGAAGCGTCCCCTCTCTGTTGCCTACAGCTGTGCACTAACTCAGGCGTCCCACAGAAATGTAGATTTCATTCTGACACCTGCATAGTACCTGAAGCCATAGGAATGGCATTACCAGGGGTGTTCCGGAAGTTTAGAGCACATTAAACAAGAGTAATGGTTCTAATGGCGGGAATCACACACACATACTTTGTAATGATTTCCTAATTAAGGAACAAATCTTACTGGTTGTAGTTTAGACAAGAACCCCCCAAATCAGGCAGCACATGTAACTGCAAATTAACATCTGCATAACTAATATACTTGCACACCTGTTCATTAAGCCAATTACTGAACATCGCTAAATGTCACCAGAACAAGATGTTTAACAACGTGCAATAGCTAATGTATATTTTCAATTGGGCCTCAATAGCTCAGCAGGTAATGTATATCTTAGGAAGGACAAATAAAGTTAACTTTCAGGTTTTATGGAGAATTTCCCTTGTATGAAGAGATGATTTAAATACCAAAACTGAAGTATGATGTTAACCTCAACCTGGTATTTGACAAATGAGGTTGTGAGAATTCCTGTAATCTTGAACTTATGTGAAGTACCTTACTCAGGCTATAAATAATCCCTTTACAGGCAGGTTGGCTCTGGCTTTATAAGTATGATGTTTTCCTGGCCATCTCATGCACTCAGAGAACCTCTCATTATGCTAAATGTCTGAATTGATGTCAAAAACCAGTAAGTCCAGCAACAAACCCTAAGGCAGTGGTTCTCAACCTTCTGGCCCTTTAAATACAGTTCCTCATGCTGTGACCCAACCATAAAATTATTTTTGTTGCTACTTCATAACTGTAATGTTGCTACTGTTATGAATCATAATGTAAATATCTGATATGCAGGATGGTCTTAGGCGACCCCTGTGAAAGGGTCATTTGACCGCCAAAGGGGTCGCAACCCACAGGTTGAGAACCGCTGCCCTAAGGGCTATGTATGTCAAGAGTATTACTAAGAAAAACACACCAGTAGAAATCAGTATGATAATACCTAGTAGCACCAGGCTGATGGGGAATTTCTTGCTGATAATACAGTTCAGATATTCATATCTAGGCTTCTCTATTCAATGTGGTCCATCTCAGACTGATACAATTCTGCACAAAATTTAGTTTAACCTTGCTTGACAAGACTGAACAAAATAACACCCCAAAATACTAGGTGTACTGGTTAATAATAGCAGATTTTATAATAAAAGAAAACACCATAAGTTCTAGATAAACATCAAAAGTGTTTTATTCAAAGTAATGTCCATCACTAGCTACACATTTCCCCATCTTTCAGGTAATTTGTGGATACCGTCCCAATAGAACTTTCCTAGTTTTGAGGCAAACCATTCATTGAGGTAAGCCATTCAGAGACACAATGTTCCACTTCTTAGTACGTTTTGAAGTGCTGCTCAGAAAGTGCATGTGCCATTGAACAGAACAAGGGGTAATCTGAAGGAGCAAGGTCTGGTGAATACGGCGGGGGGGGGAAAAA
>NW_006284386.1:742279-763727 GCF_000327345.1 Myotis davidii
TTGAAGAAAACAAGGGTTAATCTGAAGGAGCAAGGTCTGGTGAATACGGCGGGTGGGTTAATACTTCCCAGGCCAGATCTTTTAATATGTCTTTAACTGGTTTTGAAGTGTGTGATGGTGCATCATCATGAAGGAATATTACTTTGCAGTGTCCTCTGGCACATTATGTTCATTTCATGATCAAAGCGTAGTTCAAATTGATCATTTGTTCTCAGTAGCGACCAGTATTAACATTTTCACCTGGTTTTAGAAGCTCATAATATACTACACCTTCCTGATCCCACCAAACGCAGAGTATTGTCTTCTTTCCAAAGCGATTTGGCCTTGCAGTCGAGTTGATGGTTGACCTGGATCAACCCATGATTTTGTGCATTTGGGATTCTCAAAATAAACCCACTTTTCATCGCCAGTCACAATTCCATGCAACATTTTACTGATGACTTTTTTTGGTTTTCCATTTGTCTTTCATTCAGTTGATGTGGCACGCATTTTCCTTCCTTTAAAATCTCTCCCATTGCTTGTAAATGATCAGAAATTGTTTGCTGAGCAACATTTAATCTTTCTGCAAGTTGTTTTTGAGTTTGACATGCATCTTCATCCAATAATGCTTGTAATTATTGGTCTTCAAATTTTTTCGGTTGACCTGGACCTCTTTGTCTTTCACATCGAAATCATCACTTTTCAAGCATTTACACCAGAGTTCACAAGTATCTTGAGATGGAGCATATTCACCATAAGATTTTCGAAGTATTCCGCAGCACTGTTCTTCAAAATAATGAATTAAAACTTCCCGCAAATGCTCTTTTTATGGCATGAAATTTGACATTTTTAAGCGTAAAAATATCTACGATGTTAACACCTTCAGAAAATTTGACATATGAAGTTTTGAAGCTTGTTGTCAATACAACAAAATAGCATACATATCAAATCGCATATATATCAACATATGTGTAACTCCAGCTATTGAAAAAATCCGCATTATTAACTGGTACACCAAGTATTTGTAGCCAGGGTCTCAACAATGTAGGACTGTTCAGTCCTGGTTACAAATATACCTGAGCATGTCTGGAATAAAGTCAGTGTTGTCAATCCCATCAAATATTCTTTTCAAATGAAAGGCCACTGGGAACCCGTGTCTCCTAAAAACAAGTTCTCAAATTCTGGATATTTCCACATGATGTCTAATAAGTGTCTCAGATTTAGCACATCCCAATCCAAATTCCTTATCTTACTCCCAAATAAGCTTTTTGGTTTTCTCCTTCCAAGCAAATGGCAACTCAATCCTAACAGTTCAAGAAAAAAGAGAGAGAGAGAGAGAGAAGTCAACATTCACTTTTCTCTCTCACAGGCCACATCCCACTCTTGGGCAAATCTGGTATTTTATCAGTGCCACTTCTATTCTACCTAAGGATTTCAAACCATCATGACTTCTAGCCTTTGCTATTCTTCCCTCCATACTACAAAACCCTCCAATGGTTTTCTGTCTTATTCAGGGTAAAAACCAAAGTCTTTACAATAACCTAGAATATCCTGCTTCATATTTAATGTAGTCTCCTTTGACTTCATATGTTACATCTTTCCTCTCATTCACTCTATTCCAGCCACACTAGCTGCCTTGGTGTTTTCAAATATACCAGAACATCTCCCACATCAGGGCCTCTGCACTGGATGTTATACCATCCCCTGATCTTCCCTCCCTTCTTTCAGGTCTTGGTTTAATTTTCCCTTTTCATAGAGACTTTCCTCATGATGTTGGTTGAAAAGCACAACTCCCCCTTGCTACTCCTTTTTCCTTTTGCCTGCTTCATTTTTCTCCATAGTAATTATCACCTGACAAAATATCCCTCTCATTTATTTACGGTCTATACCTTCCACTTCAATGTAAGCTCTGTTAAAAGTAAGGATTTGTGATTGTTTTGCTCACTGTTATGTACTAGTATCTAGAATTGTACCTGGAAAGGAACAGGCGCTCCAATTATTTTGGCATTCATCCCACATATTCTCATTTGTGCACAATGATTGATGTATAAGATTATGTATTCCAGTATTATTAATAGTAAAAAATATTATAAATGTTCATTAACCAGAAGTAAATTGTATAAATTACAGTATATTGTACATTATTTATAAGAGCAAAAGATTTAAAATGACCCAAAAGCTCATCATTAGAAAACTGCTTGATTAAACTATAATATGCCCACTCAATGGAATACTCAGTTGTTATATTCATGACCAGGGAAGCTCTTTATAGGATGATATGGAATGATCTTTAGTAAACATTGTTAAATGAAGCAAATAAGGTATTCAAGACTCTACAGTACATTTATGGGAAAAGGGGGAAGAATATTTATATGTATTTGTTGATATATGCAGAAAATGTTTCTGTGAAGATTTATAGAAAATGTATTACATTAGTTCATTCTAGGGAGGAAACTGAGTGACAGATAGAAGTAGGAGGAAGAAATTTCACTCTAGGCTGTCTTTGTGCCTCTTGAATTTTTTTTCTTTTTATTGAATATATTTTATTTATTTTTTACAGAGAGGAAGGGAGAGGGATAGAGAGTTAGAAACATCGAAACATCTATGAGAGAGAGACATCAATGAGCTGCCTCCCGGACACCCCCTACTGGCGATGTGCCCACAGCCAAGGTACATGCCCTTGACCGGAATTGAACCTGGGACCCTTCAGTCTGCAGACCGACGCTCCATCCACTGAGCCAAACCAGCCAGGGCATGTGCCTCTTGAAATTTAAACCATGTAAATATATTATCAATTAAAAAATGAATAGGAAAACAAAACAAGAAAGAAACAAAAGGATGTCACCGCTAAAAGTTTCTGATACATGAATGCAAAGGAATGCTCTATGGCACAAGTTACTAGAAAAATAATGCGTGCACTTCGGATTGTGGCATGGGCATGAGGCCTGGGCTTCACAAAGCATGATCAACAGTCAGAGCAGAGGAGGAACCAAGTGACACACACCAAATGGTGGCCTAGCCATAGAGGCACACTGTAATGTAGAAGTGAAATTCAAATAAAATGATTTTAACAGCACACCTATATGTTATGTGTGGTGCAGTAGAGGTGGGGGCTTAAAGAGCCACTGCTTTCAATATGCCTAATGAATTCCATCTTCTCCACAATTGTATTATGTCTGATACCCATATTTCTTATCACTAGTATCAATGCATTCATTTTCTTGTTCACCACTTATTATTTATCAAAGGAAGTCAATTACTATATGCAACAAACTATTAAAGTACCTGCACAAAAGTTTCCTGTACAGACAAAAACAGCAATACTACAAACACAGAATATTGGTTGGTATACAGCACTATCATGTCCGTGAAAATACCTGAATGCATTGTCTAAAAGGCAATTTAAGAGTTTCAATGAATTATAATACCTGCAAATGATATTCTGAAGGTTAAACATATAAAAGTCAATGGCAACCTAGACATTATAGAAACAAGTAGGCCTCCCCTGGAGAATTCCTAAACCAATTGGGGGGCACTAGAGAAGACTAGTTCCTGGAAGACAAATTCAGGTACATTACTCACACAATAGTTTCTGTCATTTTATTTTTACCTCCAGACTATTATGACCGGGGAAAATATGAGATGTACATAATGATTAAGAATATAATACATACAACTGCCCTGGCTGGTGTGGCCAGTAGTTAAAGCATCAGTCTGTGCACCAAAGGATTGCAGGTTTGAGTCCCGGTCAAGGGCACATACCTGGGTTTCAGGACTAATCCCCAGCCCCAGTTGGGGTGCATGTAGGAGGCAAACAATCAATGTGTCCAATGTGTCTCTCTCATCTCTCTCTCTCTCTCTCTCTCTCGCTCTCGCTCTCGCTCTGGCACTCTCTCCTTCTCCTCCCTAACTCCCTCCCTCCCTTCCTTCCACACTCTCCAAAAATCAATAAAAAAAATATCCTCAGGTGAGGATTAGAAAAAAATAAGAATCCTATATAATAAAAACCTAATATGCTAAGCGTCCAGTCAGCCATTCAACCAATCAAAGCGTAATATGCTAATGATCTGCTAAGGCCGCTCAACTGCTCCCTATGATATATACTGAACACCAGGGGGCAGACGCTCCAACCAGTAGGTTAGCTTGCTGGTGGGGTCTGGCCGATCAGGACTGGCAAGACAGCCCGTCAGAAAAACCAGTTGCTATGATGCACACTGACCACTAGGAGGCATATGCTCAATGTAGGAGCTACTCCCTGGTGGTCAGTGCACTCCCACAGGGGGAGCGCCGCTTAGCCAGAAGCCGGGCTCACGGCTGGCAAGTGCAGCAGCAGTGGCGGGCCCGCTCCCACCTCTGCAGCAGTGCTAAGGATGTCTGACTGCCAGGAGTGGGCCTAAGCCATCAGCCGGACATCCTATGAGGGCTCCTGGACCGCAAGAGGGCACAGGCCAGGCTAAAGGCCCTCCCCCCAAATGCACAATTTTCGTGCACTAGGCCTCTCTACTCTACATATAACCATCACCAGGCATTGCACTAGATGGATTTTCCTAGTAACTGTTCAAGGTAGATGCTTGAATTAGTCTGCTCAGGAATACCATAACAAAATACCACAGATTGGGTGGCTTAAACCAACAACAGAAGTTTTTCACCCATCTAAAGCCTGGAAAGTTCAAGATCAAAGTGCTGGTAAGGTAGGTTTCATTCAGAGGCCTACTCTCTTGGCTTATAGGTGGCCACAATCTCGCTTTGTATTCACATGGCCTTTCCTTGGTGCGTGCCTAGGAAAAGACCACAAGCCAGCTCTCTGGTGTCTCTTCTTATAAGAACACTGATTCTATTGGATCAGGGCCCATATTTTTTCCCCTCAGTTAACCTTAATTACATCCTTAGAGGCCCATATCCAAATGTAGCCACAATGTGGTTTAGGGCTTCAACATACACATTTTGGGAAGATACAAACATTCATTCAGTCCATAAGGAAACCGAGATCCCCAGAAACTTGTGAAAGATCTGAGAGAAAAGTTAAATGGTAGAGCTGGAATTCAATCCCAAACTGTCTAACCCAGCCATGGGCAAACTATGGCCCACGGTCCGGATCCGGCCCGTTTGAAATGAATAAAACTAAAAAAAAAAAAAAAACGACTGTACCCTTTTATGTAATGATGTTTACTTTGAATTTATATTAGTTCACACAAACACTCCATCCATGCTTTTGTTCCGGCCCTCCGGTCCAGTTTAAGAACCCATTGTGGCCCTCGAGTCAAAAAGTTTGCCCACCCCTGGTCTCACTCCAAAGTCCATGATGTTGCTACAAGGCTCCGCCATTCTCCATGGATACAGAAGATTCACAGTTGCCTCCCATAACTTATTACTAAACTAGTGACCCAGTGCATGGATTTGTGAACATTGAATGAAAATTCATTAGAAGGTGGCAGGCAGGGTGGGACTGGGTGAGACAGGCCGGACATGCCCTGGAGCCAACCTCCCACAGTCTCCTCCCTGGCATCTGCGGAGTAAGTGAGGGTCCCTCCGGCAGGTGGGGTCCCTCAGCCTGGCCTGCAGTGATCAGGCTGAAACTGGTTCTCTGACATCCCCTCAGGGGTCCTAGGTTGCAAGAGGGCACTCTACAAAGTTGCTGTCATACAGGG
This sequence comes from Myotis davidii, assembly GCF_000327345.1. Lineage (NCBI taxonomy): Eukaryota > Metazoa > Chordata > Mammalia > Chiroptera > Vespertilionidae > Myotis > Myotis davidii. Next base: position 747,907 of record NW_006284386.1, read on the forward strand.
TGTGGAACACAAATGCAAGTGTGCAGTAAACCAGATTTGGGGACAACAGTGCCCCAGAAACAACATAATCCACGGTTGAAGGTGCAGCCCCACGAGAAATTGGGCTTCCTCCTCTCTGGTTTTGGAGTGTATCACCTGAGAACCGCTGCTGCCAAATCACTGCAGCTCAGCAGCTCCTGCATTGAGTGTCTGGCCCCTGGTGGTCAGTGTGCATCATAGTGACTGGTCAGACGGGACACTTAGCATATTAGATAGATAGATAGATAGATAGATAGATAGATAGATAGATAGATAGATAAAGAGGACTCAGTGAAGATGCTGCACATGGTTTAAAATCCCTCATAGAGTTCCTCCTTGTGGCCTAAACAAAATGTTTTGTTGTGCCTTCTAGAGTACTGAATCAAAGCTGTGGTTTCTTTTTCTAGCGTGGCTTGGCATCCTCACTTGCCCAAATTGGAATTCTGAGTTCAGTGGTCAGTGATCCCTATAGGACAGGGTTGGGGAACCTTTTCTTTTTTTTTCTGCCAAGGGCCATTGGGATATTTATAACATCATTTGTGGGCCACACAAAATTATCAACTTAAAAATTAGCCTGCTATATTTGGTCAAACATTTAATTAACTCACCCCTAATGCCTTGGCAGGGCCAGACCAAATGACGTCACAGGCCTTATATGGCCCTGGGACAGGATGTTCCCCACCCCTGCTATAGGAGGTGCTGGGTGGTATTTATTTTTTACTGTTTGACAGGGGGAAGGGGAAGAAGAGGACTAGAAATGGAACACTGGCTTGGGGTATGTGTTTCTACCTGGTCCAGTCTTGTAAACTAATTTCTGTGTAAATTATGGATGAAAAACTAGAGATTATGTCAGGGACATAAGGGCTCAGAGAAGTCACCAGCTCTTTAAAGAAGTGGTTGTGCATGAATATGCTTATAAAGGCATGGGCTTGGCGAGGAAGCCCAAGCCAAAGAACATTAGCAGAAGAGTGGTGATCACCTCCACCCCAGAGTCCCCTGGAAGGAACCAGGATATCCTTTGAAAAGCAGTTGAGGCAAATTCTAGGAATTGTGTAAGTGAGAGTTCTAGATTGGGCCAGATGGTCAATACTTTAGGTTTTCCAGGTCATACTTTGCAACTGTAACTCTGGAGTTGTCACATGAAGGCAACCATTATCAATAAGTAATAAATGAGCATGGCAGCAATCCAATAACAACTTATATTAAAAAATTGGTAGCAGGCTAGCCTTTGCAGTTTGCCAACCCCTGACATCACAGGTGCTCAATAACTGTGTGGTCCCTTATCTACTTCTTTTTAAAACTGAGGTCAGCTTGACTGGCATGGCTCAGTGGTTGAGCATTGACCTATGAACCACAAGGGCATGGTTCAATTCCCAGTCAGGGCATGCCAGGGTGGGTGGCAGGTTCAATCCCCAGTGTGGAGCGTGCAGGAGGCAGTCAATCAATGATTGTTTCTCATCAATGAAGTTTCTTTCTTTCTTTCTTTCTTTCTCTCTCTCACAGGTCTATTTTTGTGATTTTAAAATTTGACAAATTTTCTTCTTCCCAATCAGTTCAGCACACTGTGGGTTTGGACATGGCTAGCTCTGCCCTGAAAACTCCAAAAATATTTTTAAAAAAGAAAACATTCAAACTTTTCCTTACAACATAGCATTTAGAAGTGCCTTACGATAACTGTTGATTGAAAATTCTATTTTCCAAATAGTGTTCACATAATCAACACATTTACACTCCCACGTTTTCAAATGTGTCAATCCTACAGGGACCAATGACTTTATCCCAAAGCATAACCATCTCCTACTTGTCCCCCATATATTCTCATATTACTTTATCATATGTCTATATATAAAATGACTGTAAAAACAAATCAGCCTTAATAAAATTATAAAATTAGGTTCCACCACCCTATCAATATCTAGGTAGAATGAGAGCTCATCAGGAGCTACAATGTTTGGTAATGCTGCTTTATGATAAGATGAAAACCTGAGTTCTATAAAAACAAACCTAAATCAGGCCTTTGCATTTTGTATAATACAGTTCTCTTCCTTTATGTACATACAAATATTACTGAGTATTTCAATTTGGTTTGTTGCTGGCTGAGCTCAATGGGAAACAACCATAGTTACATTGTCTCTGTTTTCTCTTTTGGAATCCAACTGGTTTCAATTTTATCTTTCAGCAGTAATTTTCTTTAGCTCACAAAACTACATCTGTATTCTGTTGAAGGCCATCGAAGCATTAGAAAAACTGAGAGGGGTAGGAGAGGACGTACCTGAAGTTTTCATTTCTTTCTTTCTTTTAAGCCAAGCTTACTTATTTTGGGGGGGGGGGGACTTTCAATTTGAAAGCAGTAAGCAAGGTTTGAGACTATTTTGCAAACGTGAAAAGAACAGTATTTGAATAAGCTCCAAGTTATCCTGTTTTTTGGACAGACTCATGACCCTCTTCCTTCCTAACCTATCACCTCTGTTACACTACCAAGAATGTAGAATACCTGACATCACATCCCTGTCCCTCCCTATTCTCTCATCCTCTTGTAATCTGGACTCAAACACACCATAAATATGGAATCAGAATGTCACAATCCCTGTAGTGGAGCCTCAGGATCAGTGTCTCTTAAAAACTCCCTCGGTAATCATGAATTTTAGGAAGGTTTGGAACAACTGCTCTAAGGCACATAACACAACATTCTGATAGCTGGATAAATCCTCCTCAAATTAAAAATGCAAATAACATCAACAATAAGCAATGGAAGTCCTGCTTGCAATTTCTGCTGAAGGTCAGAATCTAACACTGAAGGCAAATCTTGGTCAACAGCCAGGCTCACATTAGCCACGAGTAAGGTAATTTTAAGAGAAAGCAAAGGAGTAAGCAACATTTGTTACTATCTTGGAAATGCATTAATTAAGAAATATATATGCATAAAATACTAAAATTAATAACAGATATCACTGTCTTTCTCCCCTTTTATAGATGCAGTTATCACAATGGTAGAAGAAAAGAGAAAGAAAGAAAGACACAAAGATTTGCCATTGAAAAGGAAAGCCGAAGTTAGTCAAAGATGGATTGGTCTTCTGGATGTAAACATGCTCCTATTTGACCAAGTCACTGAAAATACCCAAGCAGTTAAGGATGTGGACGATGCAAAATAGGAAAGGACAAAATATTTTCAATAAAAACTGGAGTCTACAAAAAAGGAAAAATTCAGTCTAACCAAAATCCATAGTTAAGCTAGACAAAATGCTAATAAGCAAGCACACCATAGCTTCTTTTTATTACTTTTAGACACCATGTAACCATTGTAAAGCTGGCATACCTTAGAACAATAGGTCTCAAGGACTGAATTCTAGTGAAAGTACATATGTCTAAATAGAATACTCTGTTTATGACAAGGTCAATTTAAGTTATGCTCCCAACAATGAGAACAAGAATAATCTGAGTTCAACATGTAAGCTATTTATCAAAGTAAGTCAACTTCCATGAAACCTATTCAATGGTTGCACTTAGTTTGATGTTGAATCATTGATAAGTAAAACGTGTGTGTGTGTGTGTGTGTGTGTGTGTGTGTGTGTGTGTGTGATTAAATATATCATAGGTGGCTTCTATTTAACAATGAGCTTCCATGAGGTGCTTTATTCTACAGTATATCAGAAACAGTTTAGATTGTAAGCTTTTAAGAACTTTCAAAAATGTTCTTGGATGAGGGCCTAGCTATGAGATACTCTGTCTCCTATAAGAACTATAATTTAATAATATTATCTTCAGTGGTGTAGAGCATTTTTAATATACTTCAAAAGATATACTATAAAACAGGAACATAAGCCTAGTCATTTATTGTAGAATAATTGGTAATTACCTATTGTGTACCTTTTATTAATTTTTGAGCTCAAAAGGTACATAACAGAGCATCCTGTGTTGTCTATAAAGACATATATAAACTAAAAGGCAATGTTTAAAATTAAACACTAAATCTCAGGGCAAAACAAAACTGAATTGTACATTGTAGCCTTAATGTACGGCTTTGATTCTCTGAAATCTGTAGAATAAGATAGAGCTATTACCATACAAAGTAAAACACATCTCAAAGATTATAATAAAACCTGCGTTATATAAAAAAGAAATCAGAAACTCCCTCAAACTGAAGGTTTTACTGGAAACTTAAAAGAGAAAGTAATAACCCAAGTAAGAAGCAGCTGCTAATAGTCTCAGACAGCAAATAAATTTTACTGGATCAGGACAGCAACCTGCTGACTCCTTTTCCTAGCAAACTATTTCGGGCCTGCTGTGCGCGCCATTAGGCTGGCCTTTACTTCACCCCGGCCACTTCAGTCCCATCTCTGTGGGGGCTCAGTTGCTTTCCCCATGGCTGCCACTGAAGTGCACCTCTACCTGCAGCCTAGCATGCTTAGAATCTGAACTTTTGAGCACTGGTTATAACTACAGAGAGAAAGAGCAGGAAGTCAATACATAAAATCGGGAACAGAAGCGTCATAAAGAAATATAATCATATTAAAAGCTTCAAATTGGCTCATCAGAAAGGATAGATTCCTATTTCCTATGGGAAAATCATATTAAAATAGCAGGTACAAAACATGAACAGCAAAGTTGAGTGTGACAATCCGTGAAGCAGCTTTCCACTTAGATCTTATGGAAATAAATCTGATAAGACATTTAAAAGGGCAGAGATTAAATGTGATATCTGGTGCAGTATTTTTTTTAAAAAAACTAGGCATACAAGATACAATAGGAATAAGTGAATACAGAAAAAAATGGTTATACTTTTTTAAAAGCACCCTTGAAGTTCTGCATCCAAAATATTTATATTTTAAAATATTATAGGTATTACATGAATTATTATGCATACAGTGATTCTGTGTGCTTAATACAGATGAAAAGATTACAGGTTCTAATTTTAAGTGATTTTTGCCTATTGTCTACCTAGGGTAAGTTCACCTAAAGATAGAAAAGGTATGACAGGACTACTAAGGAACTGCAGAACACTTGAAGCTCGCTTCCTTCACATCTTTGCTGTCAAGCCTGGATCTACGTATTAAGAACCAAATAAAGTACCACTTTCTCTATGAACCTTCTCCAATTACCAGTACATTCTTTGCTAGGGACATCACTGATAAGGTATTTTCCACATGCTCGACTTCATTAAGGTTTATGTATGCATCATATTGCCTTCCCTAAATTACAAGTTCACAGGGAAAACAAGGAAGTTTCCATTCAAGAAATATTATGTGAATAAAATGTAAAATATTGGAATAGAAAAATGATGAGGGTACAGAAAGAGAAAGGAGAATTTGATGATCTCCTGTCTTCAAGATGTAACTAAAGCTTAAGCAGTGACTGAACAGTCAGTGAAAAAGAATCCAACTGACAGAAGATTAGACCCTGGAGGATGCCCGAAGTCATGGACACAGAGAAGAATGAACAGCCAATTAAGAGAACAAAAAGAACAATCAAAAAGGTGTGAGAAACAGGGGAGCACATTGTCCCCACAGTGAGACAGAAAAATGTTTCAATAAGAGAAAGTCATCAACAGTGTCAAACACAGAAGGAGGGTCAAGCATAGCCTCTGTCCTGGAAAAACAGGCCAGAAGAAAATAGGCCATTTCGGAATACAGAGCAATTTCAAGAGAGCAATGACAACAGAAGCCATATTACAGGATGTGAGGAAGAAGTGAAAGGAAACAGTGAGTAAAGACCACTCACTGGAGAAGTTTAGTAGGAAAAATAACTTTATAGTATGAGGGAGACAAAAACAATGTGATTGAATCCCAGGTTTATATAAGTTTACCTATTACAAGAAAGTACCTGATTGTCAAATTCAACAACAGCTTTTATTCCCAAAATGATTTCAGAACAAACCCAGCATACAATGACTTACTGGACAAGATCAATAGAAACTGTGCAAAAGAGATTATACTGTTCAGTGATCCATGTTGCATCAATATCTATAATGGAATGAGACAAGGTGATACAATGGCCCAAAGCTTCCCGGAATTGCTTCTTAACGAAATCAACCAGGAAAACAAAGTCCACATAGTAAGTAAGTAAGTACCACACCCTCTTTTTACTGATGACAAAATAGCATTTTCCAGTGTTACAGGACTAGAAAAGTAGTATGTAACAATACTAATCAAAGTAGATCAAAATTATTGTTTAGAGAACTAAATGTGTATAAAACAAGCATGGCCCATAAGGCCCTGATGATATCTATGGCAAAAACACACAACTCCATCTATATGAGTCAACAAATAATAAAATTGGTATGTTCAATGGAAAATGCTCCACAAGCATCAGCCTTTGCCATTTCCATTGAATTACAAAAGTTACTGAATGAATATCAGAGCCCTACTTAATTCTGTCCTATCAGGGCTAAACAAAAATATGAAGTGTTTACCTACAACATTAGCTGCAGGAAATAAACTGGCTGTCACCCAATTACCCATGGTATCCTGAAGGTGTGAAATCTGACCATGTGCAAACTTAATGGTAGTTATTAAAGCTTCCTCTACACCAGTGGTTCTCAACCTCCTGGCCCTTTAAATACAGTTCTTCGTGTTGTGACCCAACCATAAAATTATTTCCGTTGCTACTTCATAACTGTAATGTTGCTACTGTTATGAATCGTAATGTAAATATCTGATGTGCAGTATGGTCTTAGGCAACCCCTGTGAAAGGGTCATTCGACCACCAAAGGGGTCGCAACCCACAGGTTGAGAACCGCTGCTCTACACCAAGTACAGATGGAATAGCTAGGTGGCACACCAACAAGACAACAGGTGGCTTTCTCAATTTACTGACTGCATTTGTAGTCTTCTTAAGAGAAAATATTCAAGGAAAGAATAACATTTGCTAGGTCAATTTAGTAACAAATGCATGCTAGTTCAAACAATTTCAATACAACATAATTAAAGAAATACTTAAATTCTTAGTAGGGGACAAGGTGTTACCCTAGGAAGTGAACAAGTTCTAAGAAATATTTGATGCCTGAAGAAAGTGATGGTATCCAACATGATTGCCAAATTAACATTTCAATTACATTTTTGTTTTAAGTTGCCTGTAAAAGGTGATTGCTTATATCATCCTATGTCTCTGCATGCCATGCCTGAATTATCATTTAATAATAACATCCAAAGAAAATCAAACATTTAACTTCCTTCCTAATATCAGTTATTATTAATGATGTTGATTATTCTATTATCTATTTAATGAGTGCCTAAGATTATATATCTCCCTCTCTTAATTCCATAATAACTCTTCAAAGTAAATAGCCCATTTTTTATCACACAAAAACGTGCTCAGGGCAGTGAAATAGCTCTGTCCATCTAACAAGCAATAAATCCTGGATTCAAACCCAAAGCAGTAGAGCTTTCCAGTCCATATTCCTTCCACTTCGGCAGGCTGCCCCACTCAGTGTGTCTGCCTATCATTCCACTAAATGAATTATCATGTGTGAAACATGAAGCAGAGTGGCTGGCACTTGCGAACCTCGATAGATGTCAATTCCTAGGCAATGTCTCCCAATAATCATTATACAGATGCTGTACATATGCAGTCTAACCAAGTGAGTTATATAAAGAAATGGGGTGCTGCAAAGATACAGGTAAGCATACCAAACATACCAAATTCCATTGCTAAATATGATAAAGGAAAAAGCCTGTTTAACAAAAAGAGCAGAAATGAATCAACGAGTATATCCACTGATACGTTTAACGGTAATTGAAGCATGCTGTACTGACTTAACTATTCTCCAAATGAAAGGATGATTATTTGCTGGCTGTTTTCTAGACTAAATTTCTAATGCATATGGTCATTATCAGATTAAAAATAAAGAATCTCAGTATGAACTTTGCTTAAATAATTCCAGTAATTGATAATCCACAGTAAAAACACACACTCAAAGATAATATAAAACCTCGCCTTCCATACAAAGTAAAATAAAATTTCCCTGGCATAAAATACCTTTGGGAATGAGTTACCTCTTGGCAAAATAGAGAGTATCAAAATAATAACAAAACACCTGTCAAATACAATAAGAGAGAAGACAGTGCATTTTCGGCAGTTATTAAATGCTGGAGTTTACCACCACATAAAGGCTCTTATAGCTACATCCTCAATACTTGGCCACATTAAAACCTTTTAAAGCATGTAATCAATGAAACTAAAATGCATAAACACACATAATGGAAAAAAAAACACTTCAAGCGGATCACTTGAAAAATGAGAGCAACATTCTGCTAGATGAATTAAGGACTGTGTGGTCTTTATTCTCCGTACTCATTCCTAGAAAATGTTTTATTGCTTAATCTGAAATTATTAAGCACTAGCTTCCAAATCTATATTAACATATGTGTATTGCATCCATGTCCATATCATGCACAACAATATAGGAAAGTACTGCTACAGACAGGCCTTCTCACTGAGCTTCAGATTCATAAATCCAATTTCTTACCTCTTCGAAAAAAGATGATCCAAAATGAACTCACATCCAGTCACATGAAAGGTGGTCTGTCTACTTATATTGGGTTAAAGGCACCATAACCCAATATATATCATAGAAGTAAGAAGCCATCAAGTCATTGTTGACTCCTCTCCCTGAGCCTGCCCGCCCTCTGCAAAATCTGCCTCAATTTCTATTGCCTTCTTTAGAGCCTTCAACAATTGCTTAGGCAATTCATTCATTAATTCTATAGCTATGCACTATGGTAGGCAATGTGGATACAAAAATGATAAAGCAGAGCCTCTCTCTTGAGAGGAAACAGTTGAATGACTCCAACAATGTATTAAGGTGTATGGGAGAGCTATGAGTTTATAGTAGTCTCCTGGCTTTTTGTTTTGCATTATTTTTACTCTAACTACTCCAATTTCTCCTACATATTCATTACTGGGGTTACTCTTTAAAAATATTGTGATGTTTTATTTATACATAATTTGTTCACTACCTATAGGACAAAGCTGAAGTGATAAGCATGGCATTCCGGGCCTTTCAAAACCTGGCTGGAAATTAAAGTATCCCAATGCTGCAGCCACATCAGAGGACTCACCATTCCTGAAAAAAAGACAGGAAATTCCAAGCCTGTATGTCTTTGCTGAAAGCTCTTTATATCCCACTCCTCAGCCTGAAAACATTTGGCAGGGCTAAAATACCATCTCCTCTGGGATGCCTTCCTAAACTCTTCCAAGCAGTATTCATTACTTCCTCCTCTGGGTCTCTACAGCTTTTTGTTCCTAGCATGAACACAGAAGTTAATATACTGAATTGCCATTAGTTTAGATATCCAGCTCCCCAATTAGGTGTGAGCTTCTTAAGGTCATCAGCCACATACTGACCATATTTGTAGCACCAGAAATAAGTACCAATTTGGTACATAATGGACATTCATTTTTTTTTTGCTTAATTGAATAAAAATACTGTTCTGCCAAACTATAAAAATTCTTAAAATTCTATGCATTAGACATTACAATGCATTCTAATTAAAAACACAAAGCCACCTTTTCATAGTTATTGACATGAACCCTTATACCCATAATTAAATTGCATTAAAGATGCCACAGTCATTCATTGCTGCATCCTGCACTTAATAATAATTGTGATTCTGTATTTGATTTACGTTTTCTATTTCAATTTCTAACATGGAACTTAGCAGCTGGCATGTGTGCTTCTCTGTTAAAACCCATTATTGGTGGCAGATAACAACTAAGAGATTTTCCTATGGCAAAATCCTAGTGTCAAGTCACTCTACTTGATAAGCAGAGCCCCTGTGAGTGCTGCTAGAACCTGGAGCAACTGTATGCGGGCAGCATGCCCTCCAGTCCTGAGCTGATAAATCAGAATCCACACACATACATACAGAAGCACTCATGCATTCACTATTAAGGGCCCATTAATAAGATACCACTTTGTGTAGACTGCATCAATTTTTTACTTGGTCTCCCCACACACACACCTTTCAGGCCACAAGGGATTGGCACAAAATACTCAAAGTGATGAAAAGCAAGGACCTACCACCAAGATTACTCTACGCAGAAAAGCTATCATTTAGAATCAAAGAACAGATAAATAGCTTTCCAGACAAAAAAAAAGTTCCTCACCATCAAACCAGTATTACAAGAAATGTGAAAGACACTTCTTTAAGAAGAAGAAATAAAATAAAGGTAAAAATATGAACAATTAAATGGCAGTAACTACATATCTATCAACAATTATTTTAAAAGTAAATTGATTAAATGCTTCAATCAGAAGACAAATGGTGACTAGATTTTTAAAAAAAGACCCATGCATATGCTAACTACAAGAGACTCACCTCAAACCACACACACACACACACAGACTGAAAGTGAAGGGATGGAAAAAAATATTCCATGCATATAGAGATGAAAAACAAACCTGGGGCAGCAATACTTTTATCAGACAACAAAGTCCATAACAAAAGACAAAGAATGTCACCACTTAATATTAAAAGGATTGCTCCAACAAGAGGATATAACCCTGTAAATATATATACACCCATCATAAGAGCACCTAAATATATAAAGAAAATCTTAGTGGACATTAAGATTGTTTAATCTCGGTGGGCAAGAGATCAACAGCAATACAGTCATAGTAGAATTTTAACACCCATTGACATCACTGGATAGATCTTCCAGACAAAAAATTAACAAGGAAACATCAACCTTAAAGGACACACTGTATCAGATGGATTTAATTGATATTTACAGAAAGTTTCATCCCAAAGCAGCAGAATATACATTCTTCTCAAGTGCACATGAAACATTCTCTAGGCTAGACCACCTGTTAGAACACAAAACAAGTCTCAATAAATTCAAGAAGACTGAATTTATATCAAGCATCTTCTCTGACTATAATGGCATGAAGCTAAAAATCAATAACAATAAAAACTGAAAAAATTCAAACACATTGAGGCTAAATACCATGTTATTAAACAACAAATGGGTTAACAATGAGATCAAGGGATAAATCAAAAGTTACCTGGAAACAAACGGAAATGAACACACAACAACCCCAAACATATGGGACACAGCAAAACCAGCTCAGAGAGGAAAGTTCATAGCTCTACAGGCCTACCTCAAGAAGCAAGAAAAGTTTCAAGTAAACAATCTAACTGTACACCTAAAGTAACTAGGAAAGGAACAAAAAACAGAGCCAAGAGTAATTAGAAGGAAGAAAATAATAAAGATTAGAGCCAAAGTAAATGACATAGAGAAAAAAAAATCAACTAAACCAAGAGCTGATTCTTTGAAAAGATAAACAAGATTCACCAGCCTTTAACCACACTCACGAAGAAATGAAAGAGAAGAAGTAACAACTGACACTACAAAAATACAAAGGATTGTAAGAAAGTATTTGGAATAATTCTGTGCCAACAAATTGGGCAACCTGGGCAAAATGTTCCTAGAAACACACAATCTTCAAAAATTAAATCAGGAAGAATCAGAAAACAGGAATAGAGCAATGACAGCTACAGAAATCAAAGCAGTAATCAAAAATCTCCCATTAAACAAAAGTCCTGGACCTGATGGCTTCACAGGCAAATGTTATCAAATATTCAAAGAAGGACTAACACCTATTCTCCTCAAATTATTCCAAAAATTTCAAGAGGAAGAAAGACCCCCAATCTCTTTTTTAAGGCAAGGATTATCCTAATTTCAAAACCAGACAAGAAAAGAACAAAGATAATTATAAGCCAATGTCACTGATGAACATAGATGCTAAAATCTTCAACAAAATATTAGCAAACTGGATCCAGCAAAACATTAAAAGGATCATACACCATGATAATGTGGGATTTATTCTGGGGATGCAGGTTGGTACAATATTTTCAGATCGATAAACATGATACATCACATAAACAAAATGAAGGACAAAAATAGCATGATCATATCAACAGATGGAGAAAAAGCATTCTATAAAATCCAGCACCCATTTATGATAAAAACTCTCAGCAAAGGGGGAATAGAGGCATCATACCTCAACATAATAAAGGCCATAGAAAAACCACAGCCAACATCATATTCAATGAGGAAAAATCAAAAGCATTTCCCTTAAAATTGGGAACAAGACAGGGATGTTTGCTTTCACCACTCTTATTCAGATCTCACTCATTTGTAGAATATAATGAACAACATAAACTGATGAGCAAAAACAGATCCAGAGACAGAAAAGTATCAATCAGACCGTCAAACCTCAGAGGGAAGGTAGGGGAGGGTGGGGGAAGGGGGAGAGATAAACCAAAGGACTTGTATGCATGCATATAAGCCTAACCAATGGACACAGACACCCCAGGAGGGTGAGGGCATGAGTGTGGGGGTGGAGGGGGGTGCAATGGAGGGATAAGGACATCTTAATCAATAAAGAAAAAAAAAGAAACAAATGACATCCAAATTGGAAAGGAGGAAGTAAAACTGTCATTATTTGCAGATGACATGATATTGTACATAGAAATCCCTAAAGACTCCACCAAAAACTACTAGATCTAATAAATGAAGTCGGCAAAGTAGCAGGATACAAAATTCATATTCAGAAATCAATGGCATTTTTATATACCAATAATGAACTATCAGAGAAAATAAGGAAACATTCTCACTTATTACTGCAACAACAAAAAATAAGGTACCTAAGAATAAAGTTAACCAAGGAGGTAAAGGACCTCTATTCAGAAAATTATAAATTACTGAAGAAAAAAACTGAGGAAGATACAAATAAGTGGAAGCATATACCAATGAACATAATTGAAATGTCCATACAACCCAAAGCAATCTACAGATTCAATGAAATAACTATTAAAATACCAATAGCATATCCCACAGATCTACAACAAATAGTCCAAAAATTTATATAGGACCAAAAAAGACCCCAAATAGCCTCAGCAATCTTGAGAAAGAAAAACCAAGTTGGAGGGATCACAATATTGGATATCAAATTATATTAAAAGGCCATAGTAATAAAAACAATATGGTACTGACACAAGAACAGACAGAATGGGACAGAATACAGATCCCATGCATTTATGTTCAATTACCAGCAGTTCTCAACCTGTGAGTCGCGATCCCTGAAAATACATCCTGCATATCAGATATTTACATTATGATTCCTAACAGTAGCAAAATTACAGTTATGAAGCAGCAACAAAAATAATTTTATGGTTGGGGGTCACCACAACATGAAGAACTGTATTAAAGGGTCGAGGCATCAGGAAGGTTGAGAACCACTGAATTAGACAAAGAAGGCAATAACACACAATGGGGTAAAGATAGTCTCTGCAATAAATGGTGTTGGGAAAAGTGGACAGATACATGCAAAAAAATGAAACTAGACCACTAACTTACACCATACACAGGAATAAACTTAAAATGGATTAAAGGCTTAAATGTAAATGCTGACACCATAACAATCCTAGAAGAAAGCACAGGTAGTAATATTTCAGACATTTCTTATAGCAATATTTTTGCCAATATATCTCCTCAGGCAAGGATAACAAAGGAAAAACAAAACAAATGGAACTACATCATACTAAAAAACTTTAGCACAGAAAAAAAAAACAACCACCATCAACAAAATGAAAAGGGAACCAATTGTAAGGGAGAATATATTTGCCAATGATACATCTGATAAGGTGTTAATATTCAAAATTTATAAAGAACATAAAATTCAACACCAAGATGACAAACAACCCAATTAAGAAATAAGCAAAGGACATGAATGGACACTTTTCCAAAGAGGACATGCAGATGATCATGAGACATTAAAAAAAAAGTACTCAGCCCTGGCCAGTGTGGCTCAGTTGGATGGAGTGTCCTCCCCTGCACCAAAGGGCTACTGGTTCAATTCCAAGTCATAGCACATGCATACCCAGGTTGTGGGTTTGATCCCCAGTCAGGGCACATAGAGAGAGCAACCAATTGATCTCTCTCTCTCTCTCTCTCTCTCTCTCTCTCTCATCAGTAAAAAAATAACATGTGCTCAACCTACATCACTAATTATCAGAGAAATGCAAATTAAAACTACAATGAGATATCACCTCATGCCTGTCAGAATGGCTATCATGAATAAATTAATAAACAAGTGCTGGAACTTAGTACACAGCTGGTAGGAATGCAAACTGGTGCAGTCACTGTGGGAAACAGTATGGAGTTAACTCAAAAAATTGAAAATGGAACTGCCTTATGACTCAGCAATCCAATTTCTGGAAATATGTCCAAAGAAACCCGAAACACTAATTTGAAAGAATATATGCACCCCTTTGTTCATTGCAGCATTATTTACAATAGCCTAAATCTGGAAACAGCCCAAGTGCCCATCAGTAGATGAGTGGACAAAAAAGTTGTGCTACATTTACACAATTGAATATTACTCGGTCGTAAAAAAAAGAAGGGAATCTTACCTTTTGCTACAGCATGGATGGACTTGGAGAACAATATGCTAAGCAAAATAGGCCAGTCAAAGAAACACAAATACCATATGATTTCAATCACTTACATGTGGAATCTAATGAACAAAATGAACTGAGGAACAAAATGGGAACAGAGCCCAGCCAGTTTTTCTCAGTGGCTAGAGCATTGGCCTGCGGACTGAAGGGTCCCAGATTTCATTCAGGTCAAGGGCATGCACCTCGGTTGCAAACTCGATCCCATCCATGGCCCTGGTCGGGATGCGTGCAGGAGGCAACCAATTGATGTGTCTCTCTCCCTCCTACTATCTCTAAAAATCATTGAAAAAATATCCTGGGTGAGGATTCCCCCAAAAAAGGAAACAGGCATGGATACATGGAACAGATCGCTGGATGTCAGAGGAGAGGGGGACTGGGAGGCTGGATGAAAGAAGGTGAAGGGATTATGGCAAAACACACATATACAAAACACAAAGACACAGACAACAGTGCGGTGATAGCCAGAGGGAAAAAGCGTGGGGGGTAGTGGAGGTGGGCCAAGGGCAGGGAAATGAGGATGGAAAGAGACTTTGCTTGCGACGATGGGCATGATATAACATGCAGATGATGACTTATTGAGTTGTACACTTGAAACCTGTATGATTTTGTGAATCAGTCACCCCAATAAATTCAATTTTAAAGAAAGAAATATCAGGAAAGATAGTCTGATAGAAGCAATTGATCTACGTTTCAATAAAAATGGTTCCATGGGCTCTTTCAAAAGAAGAAAAAAACCTTGCTATCTGCAACAACAGGATGGACCTTGAGGGTATTTGGCTGAGTGAAAACGTCAGAGAAAGACAAATGTCAAATGAGCTCACTTATACATGGAACTAAAAAACAAAATAAATGGAAAAACAAAACAGTAACAAACTAATAGAGAACATTTTGACAGTTGCCAGATGGGAAGAGGCATTGGGGGCCTGGGTGAAAAAGGTGGAGGGAATAAGAATTACTGGAAGGATTTTTCCAGTAATAAATGCTGGAGTTTACCACCACATAAAGGCTCTTATAGCTACATCCTCAATACTTGGCCACATAAATAAAGTACAGATAGGGCAGTGATGGCGAACCTTTTGAGCTTGGCGTGTCAGCATTTTGAAAAACCCTAACTCTGGTGCCGTGTCACATATAGAAATTTTTTGATCTTTGCAACCTAGTAAAACAAAGATTTATATTTTTGATATTTATTTTATATATCTAAACGCCATTTAACAAAGAAAAATCAACCCAAAAAAATGAGTTCACGTGTCACCTCTGACATGCATATCATAGGTTCGCCATCACTGCTCTAGTGGGTAGATGGAAGTAATTATGATTACTTATTTTTATTACTTGACTCAT
>NW_006284386.1:764486-777598 GCF_000327345.1 Myotis davidii
CAGGGGGTGGCGCAGGTCGTTATCTCCTGAGGGGTCCCAGACTGTGAGAGGGCACAGGCCGGGCTGAGGGACCCCCCCTGCCCCCCGAGTGCTCAAATTTTTGTGCACCAGGCCTCTAGTATTCTAATAACTATGTATGGTGTTAGGTGGGTAGTGGAAATGTTGAAATGTTGTGTTGATCACTTCGTAAGTTATATAAATATCAGTTCACTACCTTATACACCTGAAACTAATATAATATTGTACATCATCTGTAACAAAATTTTTTTTAATTTTAAATAAAAAATAACATCAATGACCCCCCCACCAAAACAAAAAAGTTTTGCTTATGTAAGTCTTCTAAGAGTCTTTAGTGAATCCAAATTTCTTATCAACTGAAGTCTGCATTTCTTAGTCTAGCATTGAAAGGCCCTCAAAATCCAGTTTGAACACACCTTTCTAATACCATCGTCTGTCATTTCCTCTGAAGTCGCTCCCTTCCATCTCAAATATGAATTCTGTAGTCCAGCCACATGCTACATACCTGCTGTTGTCTAGGGAAACTGACATTATAAGCTCCAGGTTTCTCAAAATCCAATTAGTTCTGCTGAAAACCTCTCTGCCCCCCATTCACATTACTAAATGCCTGAATGTCACCCACCCTTAAAAGCCGAGCCGAATTGCCTCCACTCTCATGATGTCTTCTACTGTCTTCATTTTACTCTCCTTTCCTCCCCTTCCCTTATCTCCTTAAAACCAGCACCACTTCATCTCAATGTCACCTACAGGACTTTTATATTATTAGAATAATCTCATTAGTTGTATGCATGTCTTAATCTTGAATATTAAGCTACTAGTTATAAGGATCCAAAGCTAACTAAGCCATCTTTGTAAACCTCATAATATTTAGTAAGGTAGCTTTCATGTAGCTCAAAATATCATTTAAATTAACAAATAATTTGGCTTTAATTAAGCACATATTCAGTAATTACTATATTGAACGCCTATAAACTGAATCATGAGCCTCCAAAATCTTTTTCAGTTTTTCTTTTTAATCAAAGCAGCTAATGAGCTAAATGACAAAAAAAAAAATCAGGTTGACCCAAGTTCTCAGGCCGTCTCATGGCAGATGACATGGGAAAAAAGGCACTTCCACAGGTGATTTTAC
The DNA here is from genome assembly GCF_000327345.1 of Myotis davidii. Taxonomy (NCBI): domain Eukaryota; kingdom Metazoa; phylum Chordata; class Mammalia; order Chiroptera; family Vespertilionidae; genus Myotis; species Myotis davidii. The sequence goes on from NW_006284386.1 coordinate 765,634, forward strand.
TTTAGAAAAGTGCCATGGAAATGAGGCTGGCTGCAGTTTTCATTTTCCTTCTTGTTGGTAAACTATGCAGCCAATCATAGAAACCCCACTTCATCCTAAAAATATATTCAGCTATTTAATAGGAATGTCCATCTAATCCAAAGGTTATGGTACATATAGCCCCCTAAGCCATTAAAATATATTTGGTGGGTAGGAAAAGAAAAACACAAGAACAAAGCAAGACAGATAAATACCACCAAGACACCAAAGATACAGACATTATATGAAATGTTAAATCAGAGAACAGATATCTGTGTCTGTAGATATGTTGAAAATACTTGAAATTCCAGATTCCACAAGCATCTGCTAAATAAATCCCCCCAACCTACTAAGCCAGCAGCTGCGTGATCTATTAACATATTCCCAATACCACCTGGAAAAATGCAAATTGTACAGACTTGTTTGTAAAAGGAAATAAATAAATGTCTCTGCTGATTTTCTACCCCACCCCCACCTGGACCATATCATAAAAGTTAACAACCCTGCCAAGGGAGATTGTATAATTAAGAATTAAAATCTTAATGACTTAAATAGTCTAATCAGTTTTTGATATCATCTTAATTATATGATAGATGGCCAGAAAGGGAGAAATGTGATTTGCTGTAAAAATTAAAGTCTCTTTAAGTCAATAATAAAAGTAAGAATGAACATGTATTTAACATTCATATTGTTCTAGGTATTACATAAGATCCAAAACTAGTGTTTTAAGAATTTATGGATATTGATACTTTTAAAAAAATCATTCTGCACACCTACAAACCATGTTTCCTTCTTCATGCCACATACCACATGATTGTAAAGTGGAAATAAAATATTCTACATAATCTGATTTATATTCAGAATATAACACTACTGAAAGTAATGAATGCACAGGTAATCATCCAGGCAGTGTAAAAAATAAAACAGAAATAAGTGTCAAGTTTTCCAAAGACTAGACAAATCAAAAAAAAAGGACTACAAAAAAAATCATAAATCAGATGGACATTTTAAATAGGATCCTGAGGCAATGATCTAGTTTAATGTAACGCTCAAAGAGCATAACAAAGTTCTTCTGTTCCCTTAAGCGAAGTGAACATCTTTGTGTGGTTTCACAAAACTGACACATTTGAATAACGTCCTATGACTCCAGTTTCAATGTTAATATGAGTAATTCCTTTCCAGAGAGGGTATAACCGAAACAAACATGGTTCAATTTATGTAAGCTGTTGACATCTCATATAGATTGAGTCAATCTAAAAGAAATCCATTTAATATACTCTCATAATTATACAATTACTACTTAATGAACCAACTGAGAATACATGAGTATTCATAAAGCAAGAGGCAATAAAAGAAAAAGAAGAATGAAAAAGCAGCTGTGGGTAAAAAAATAAAATACTCAGTTCAGACATGTCAGGAAAATGTTTCGAAAAGCAAGCATTTGATTATCACTACCATAGTAAAAGGGAGACAGTATACTATCAATTTCAAGATATGTTTTCAAGAAAACTTACCAGATTTAAAAATATGGGGTTTTTAGGAAAAATATATTTTGAGAAAAGAGAGATAAGGAGTATATCTCTTCAGTACCAGATATGGCACTGATAACAAACAGAAGAAAAACATCAAATGTCATTATGTTATAAACCTCAAGTTCAGGCCTTATTTATGCCTTAGCAACCTAATGAGCAATACATCTGACAAGCTGGTCTAATGCAGTTTTCTAGGGAGGGATCAGATTCTACTACCAACTTCATTGGAAACACCAGTAATTCAAAGACCTTTTTAAAAAAATTAGTTCCTTGGACAGTACCTTGCATATAGTAAGCAATCAATTAATATCTTGAATGTAATAAAAAGCACCTAAGTGTGTTAGCTAGGCTTCTGTTGCTGTAGCTAAGATTATGCTGATTCTAGAAAGGTCAATTATCAAGCAATGCAAAAGCGAAAGAAAAAAATTTAGAAGCTTAAGAGAAAAGGAATAAAAATAAACAGCGATTTCATAAAATGTAGAACATTAAATGTAGGAGTTTTAAACTGAATTTTAATTTGAATTATTCAATTCAATGAATGTGTAGGAGTTTGTTTCATCAAATGTTATTTTCCAATTACAATAAATAGATATTAAAAAATCAAAGAAATATTTATACATAGAACAAACTCTATGTAACCACATATTCTAAGAAATTTTTAAAGTTGAAATATAAAAAATATTCAAGAAGAGTGTTGTCCATTTATAGAATCCCATAGTGCATTATTAAAGCTATTGTTTAACTATAACTTTTTGAAGTAGAAGTAGATTCTGTTTTCTCACTAAAATCTCTGCTCCAATTCTGTTTGACATTTTAATTTCTTATTTAATTAAATGAGTCACAGAAGCAACTCAAAGAGGGTATAAATATATGGCCATTACATATGTTAGTATTTTCTTTATGTTAGTACAGGTAAATATTTGCAACGTTCTTGCCTTACACACTATTATTTTTAAAATTAAACTTATTAATTGTAATTAGGGTACCACATGTGGGTTTGAAATCATTTCACACCTCTATCACACAAATGGGACATATGTAAAAGTGAAATGCCATGATTTGGCAAATTACATATTCTAATGACATTTTCAACAATTTGTACTCTATTTTTTTATTGTTTAAAGTATTACAAATAGTAGTACATATGTCTCCTTTAATTGAAAAGTAACTTGTCTTTTCTTGTATTCCAGTAACAACAAATACACATCTAGCATCTAGGTATTGATCTGTCATACAATTTCCCACTAAACGAAACCAGGTTCCTTAGAAACATAGCTGATCCCAGGGCTATAGAAAGGTAGGTAAAAGATGAAACTAAAATGTTATTCTATAGAAATGTAAGGTAATGCTAAAAAAAAAAAAAAGATAAGGGAGGGGAGGCATGTCACAAGAATAGCTTGAGGGGGTTCTCTGGCCAAATCTGGTAAAATCTGAGCACAAAAATAATTCAGTACAGTAATGAATTATGAACCACTGGAAAATATAAATGTATGAGTCCATATTGATAACATATCAATCAATAAGTAGATAGATCAATCAATCAATCAATGAGAAAGGAGAGGTCTTGCTTACAGTAGAATGCTGAGTGCCAACTGTGTCAAGGGAAGACTGGAAATGGAAAACCATTTTACAACTATTACAGTAAGTACTAGAGGCCCAATGCATGAAATTCATGGACGGGTAGGGTCCCTAGCAGCTGTCAGGTGCTGGCCAGGGCCTTTCTTCGTTCCGCATCGCCCCCTGGTGGTCAGCACATGTCATAGCAAGCAATTGATCTCTGGGTCCATCAAACTGCTGAGGGGACATTTTGCATATTAGGCTTTTATATATATAGATTAGATAGCCTGGGGGAACATTTTGATGATGAGCAGGATATCTGCATGGCCTTAGAATGTCTCCCCAGAGACTGCATATCAATTTCAAAGAGAAAATAATAATTTCACACTGGAAAAATTATATAATACCTTGACCAAGTGATCAAAATCAACATCACCAATGAGGTGCAGACAGATATGTGTGCCTCCAGATGTGATGTCTGACACAGCATCACCTATGCATAATCTTGGCCAAGAATGCATATCCTGATTCTAATCATGAGAAGACATGAGACCTACACAAGATGAAAAACATTCTATTAAAAATGAGATTTATGTTGTTCAAAAATACCAATGTCATAAAAGACAAAGAATGACTGGGAAAATGTTCCAGACTAAAGAAGGCTGAAGAAGATGAAATGAGCCAGAGATGGAGATGGGGGTGGGGAGGAGGGAAGGTTGGAGACAGAGGAAGACAGAAAGAGACAGAGACAGAGAGAGCGAGAACGAGCATGAATGCATGCACATGGAGGGAGGGAGAAGAGAGAGAGGATGAATGAGAATGAATGGTGTCAATGATAGGTGAATTTGGATAAATGATGTATACAAGTGTTCTCTGTAGTATACTTATCATTGCAATTTTTATAAGTGAAATTATTCCCGCCCCCCAAAAAATACAAACCTTAAAATATTACATGTCTTTTCTTAGTTTACTATGCTATGCATTTTCCTGGTCTCACTTAAAAAAAATTATTTGAATGACTGCTTAAATTGTATTACAGATTAAAAAGAAAACCAGAGCATTAAATCACACCATGACAAATAGCTTGGAATCCAGGCATCAAAGGGCAAGCAGAAATACACATAGCATATATTTTTGTCTACACTAAAAGCCAAAATACAAATATTTGAAATATTTCTAATTTATCACAGAGCAGAATCAGAGGATCCTTTAAAAATATGTTAACACACTCTTCTCATTTTTCTGTGTCTGGAACTGAGGTCACATGGTCACAGAGAACCAAAACTAAAATACCAAGTTCCTCTTGAGCCTTGGTGCCTTCCAAAATATATATCCTTATCGAACTTGAACAATCTGAAATATTTCAAGTAAATCCTTTATATACTCTTCCTATGAAACAGAGTAGGAAGCACATTTTATCAAGGAGATTATTATATCTGTTAAAAATTTGAAGTGTTTATTTTAAAATAGTTTTGTAATTATACATTTCTTTGCATGTTTTTTTAAATAAAGGGTATTATGTAAATATAAATGATTATGCTTCAAATTTTCATTATAATCGTAGCTAGCCATCATTAATTCCATGCAAACTGTCCTCATTAAATATACCATCTGAACTAGATAAACACAATGGAATCCATCTTCATTTGGCTATACCTAACAATGTGTGAAGTGATTTTCATTCAGTCATCGGTTTATAAGGTAATTGGTTTGCCAATATTTTATTTTCATACTACATTTGTGAGATAAATAGGTAGCACAGCGAGCATAATGCAGCTATACCACTTTTTCCCATTTCATCTTCAGATCTCTTAGTCACTCCCACTCATTTACTGAGGACTTGAGCAACTGATTCCATCTTTTTGTGCACTCTAACTTCTGTTGTTTTCACTGACTTTGTTAGCCACATCCAACTTAGCACCTAGGTCAAACTCTCTTCTGAAACTTCATAAGGGTATCAATGGCCTCAATGTTGCCAACCGATATGTCATAGTCTTCCTATTTAATCTCTCAGATCATCATATCCTCTGTCTTAGTGGTTCTATGACACTACACTGTTTCACTTTTCCTAGTCATACTTTCCTCAATTTGCTTTGCTAAATCTTCGTCCTTTCTACAATCTCTGATAGAATACACCAGGGCTTGGTCCCATACTTCTTCCTCTTCTCCATGTAAACGCTTTCATAAAATGACTTCATCCAGACACATGATTTTAATGTCATCTATGTGACAACGATCTCAAATTAATATCTTTAGCTATGACCAATGTCTGGAATTCCAGACTAACAATCCAACGATTTACCTGACATCTTCACTATGATATCTGTTTAACAGGTATCTTAAATGTATCATAGCCAAAGAAAAACTCTTTATTCCTCACCCTCCCCCTACCATTACCCAAGTCTTCCTCTTCTCAATAAATGTCACCATCATCCAGTTGCTCCAGCCAAACAATTAGGAGCCTTTCTTGATTCCTTTCTGTCTTTTATCTCACACACAAGTTTTGTTAACTCCATCCCCACAACATATCTCAAAAGCCACCAAAGCAGTGAACAAAGAAAAGTGAGTAAGAGTGAGCTGGCAAAGAAGGAGAAAACCCAGGAAAATGTGGAATCATGCAAATCAATAAAATTTCCTCTACAACAGAAGGATTGGTCAACTGTAGCAAATGCTGCTGAGAGGTTAAAACAATAATTGAGAAGCAAACATTGAAGGTCACTGGTGATCTTCAGAATAACAAACTGTGGAGTAATGGGAATATAAGTTTATTTGTAATTGGCTGAAGAAAGAGTGATATGAGAATGTAAAGACAATGACTAATGGAGAAGTCTTTCAAGAGGTTTTGGCTCTGGAAAGCAGAGAAATGGGGAATAGTTATAGAGAGCTATGAGATCGAGAGTGGTTCTTTTCAAGAGAGGAGACAGTTCAGCATGTTAGTGTGCTGCTGAAAATGAAGTATTGTGAAGAAAATATAAATATAGCGTGGGGAAAGAAAATAAATAATGGAGGGGTGGGAACCATTGCCCAAGTGGACAGGTTATTCTTCCATAGGTGCAGGGATTCTTTATCCACAGTAATAGGAAACAGAGAATAAGGCACGGTAATTTGATAGACGTGTACAGACAAAATTGAAGGGATTCCTAATTGAGTGCTTATACATTTGTCAATGAATTATGAGGCAGGTCATTGGTGTGTGTGTATGCCTGTGTGTCTCTGTGTCTGTGTGCTGTATGGATCGAGGATCAAAGAGCACGGAATGAAAAAGCTGAAGAGAAAAGGTATGAATTAGCCATGTTAAAGAGAATATGCTAGGAAATGTATAAGACAATACTATGTATTTGGTCATATGTAGGATACATACATACATACACACACACACACACACACACACATATATATATATATATATATATTTTCTTTTATTGCAAAATTACAATTTCTTACTATACAGCAAAGTATTTTTGGAAGATAAAATAGCATTACATAAGTTCTTTGTTGTATGCCCAAATAGAAAAGTCTTATAATGGTTCACAAAAGAAATGACATTCTTGTAGAAAAATAAGTTATTAGTTTTTCTCTATACAAGTCTATTTCTGTATAGGGATGTCACAAATTAATTTGAAGATATTGAAGCATGCAATTAATAGTGCACTGTGGTAAAAATGAGGCCCATTTCAAACATGCTTCTATTATTCTGTGGTTTACCATTACATGATCAGAAAGCATGATGTCTTAATGTCAAGAGTATTTATTTAAAATTATATCAAGTAAGCAAGTTATATTTACAATACCAGCAGCACTGGCTGAAATTGTTTGCCTTCCTTTTAGCATTTTAATTTAGAGTTATCTAAATGCAAATTAGGGCAAGACAGTCTCTGCTCACTAGATGGTAAGTAGATCTTTTCTTTTTCTAATAGCTCAATTGTATTAGTGGTGTTATTTTATTAGTAGTATATTTACATACAGCCTTCATACATGGCCCTTAAAAATACTTTATAAATATTAAAAAGCATGCCTACAATTCTCTCCTACTAAATATCTGCAATGTAGAATTAAAATCATCTCAAAAAGGCAAAATACTACTATCCTATGTAATAAAAGTCTAATATGCTAAGTGTCTGGTCAATCAGTTGGCCATTCAACCAATCAAAGCATAATATGCTAATGATACACTAAGGCCACTCAACCGCTCACTATGACATGCACTGACCACGAGGGGGCAGTCAACCAGTTACTATGATGTACACTGACCACCAGGGGGCAGATACTCTGACTGGTAGGATAGCTTGCCCCTGGGGTCTGGCCCATTAGAACTGAGTGAGACGGGCAGGACATGCCCTGGAGCCCATCCCTCCCTGGCTGGCCAACCTCCTGCATCCCTCCCCGGCCCTGATGGTACACTGGTTGAGTCCCTCAGCCTGGCCTGCTGCCCTCTTGCAATCCGGGACCTTTCAGGGGATGTCGGAGAGCCAGTTTCAGCCTGATCTCACAGGCTAGGCCAAGGGACCCCATGGTGCACGAATTCTTGTACTGGGCCTCTAGTTTTTATATAAAGAAGTAAACTGATATTCTGAACAACTATCCCAACAGGAAAAATGAATAATATCAGAATTTACTTCATTCTCCTCCTCCCCCAACCCAATATTGAAATACAAAATAAATTCATGAAACTTAAAACATCTGCTTTGGCCTTTCAATTCTCTGCACCATTTTTATTACAGAGCAACTAAAACACTATGGGGCCAAGGAGGGAGTTTTAAAAAAAGCACCAAATCCTTTCTCTCTGTCAAGCAAAGATAGCAAAAGAGTTCAAAGAGATAAAGACTTTTGTGAAAAATGACTCATCTTAGGTTCCCTAAAATTGAAATGCTAAAATTGGTGAAGGTTGCTCACATTCACAAAAAAAAAAAGCATATTCACTCATTTGAAAAACAACCAACAGGGACAGCAGTTCTAATCCCAGTAATATTTGTAGCCATAAATTTGAAAACTTCATTATAAAAACAAACAAACAATGTCCACTTGGTTTTACCAGGTTTTACTCAGATAAAACAAAATAAATCTCCTTTAAACATGTAAATAAGTACATCTGAACTATCAAAACTAATGTCCATGCATTTTAAACTATAGATACTGGCAGACAAGTATGCTTTAAAAATCCAAAATTTAAGTTTGTTTCAAAAAATAAAAGTATCTTCAAGGATTGTATTCCTACTTAGAATTAGCTGATTAACAATTGATTTGTTTCTATGAATACTTTTTTTGTAACCACTGGTTTTTAGAGAAAGTGGAAGGGAGGAAGGGAGGTGGGAGAGGGAGGAGAGGAAGGTAGGAAGGGAAAAAGAAAGAGAGAAAGAGAAAGAGAGAGAGAGAGAGATCTATTCGTTGCCTCCCACACTAGCCCTGACCTGGGCTGGGGGGTCAAACCAGCAACCCTGGTATATGCCCTTGACCAGGAATCGAACCCATGACCCTTCAGTGCTCAGGCCAACACTCTAACCATTGAATATACTGGCCAGGGCTATTTTTGATATTTTTTAACTGACTATAAGGAATTACAAATTTCAGCTGTGTTTTTTAATATAAGCTCACTTAAATTTTGCCTCAATGTCAATTTAAGTAGCAAACAAAACAAACAAGATGGTAAGAAGCAATAGTTTCTCCAGTTTCGTGATAATAATTGTTCCATTTCTTTTATTCTTATTAAAGTTGAATTGACCTCACAAAACAGAAATCAAAAATAGTGCTTCAGTCATTTTCACTTAAAGTAAACATACACACAAATAAAAGTTGGTATTATGACAGTACAACGCAAAGACCAAGCATTCTTATTTTAAAACTAGAGGCCCAGTGCACAAAATTCGTGCACAGGTAGGGTCCCTAGCAGCTGCTAGCTGCCAGCTGGGGCCGCCCTCCCCTGGGTGCCAGGTGCCAGATGGGGCCTTCCTTTGTTCTGCAATGCCCCCTGGTGGTCAGCACACATCATAGGAGGCAATCAAACGCCCAGTTGGTCGAACTCCTGAAGGGACACTTTGCATATTAGGCTTTTATATATATAGATGTAATATGATTGAAGGAATTTTGAGTAGACTTTATTTTTAATGACTGACTTGTCTATTTTTGGGATTTTATTTTATGACATTACCAATCATCCCATATTAACTCAATGAAAATATATAAATCAGAAGCTTGAGAGAGAGAAAATAAAGTACTAGCTTCCCAATTCACACAGAAAGAGCACCGTAGTTCTACATTTAATTGGATATTTTCCAAAGCACAGCTATTAGTCTGAAAAGAAAGCTCTTCCATATTCAATAAATTAATCAAATAAACATTAGAAATGTATTCATGGATCAAAAAGAACTCCAACCTAGTATATTACAATATAAAAGTCAAGCCCTGGCCAGGTAGCTCAGTTGGTTAGAACATTGTCCCAACACGCAAAAGTTAATGGGTTTGATCCCTTCTCTCTCTCTCTCTCTCTCTCCTCTCTCTCCTAAAAACCAACGGGACAATATCCTTGGGGGAGGATTAAAAAATAAATAAATAAACAATCAAATAAATAAAATGAATGAATTATATAAATAGTCATTGTCACAATAAATTATAAGTAGTGACTAATGGCAATGTTTTTATGTACATAATTCGATTTAATCACACTAACAACCATATGAGAAAGGTAGTATCATGACTGAGAATAAATTGAGATTCAGAGAGGTTAAGGTATTTGCCCATGGATGCTTAGCACCTAAGATTTAAACTCAGATTTTCTGATTTCAAATTATATACTCTCAATTAAACTCTTGTAAAACAATAACAATTAACCTCTGTAACAGCAATAGCCAGCAGATTATATAAGAATTTACCAACAAATGATGTTAACACCTAGCCCAGAGGCATCATGGCCAACTAGTCAAACTTACAACTAAAGAGAAAAGGAATGACAGTACTAAAAGACGGTGAATTAACTCAAAAAAGTCTATATTTATATTATTTATTTCTGTTCATAATCATTTATTTATTTGGAATGCTTTGTTCCAATAACAAAAAAGAACCACCCATTCATGTTGATCCACCCAGGCAATGTACATATTATAAATTTTTCTCAATAATCAATAGGTTTATTCCAGAAAATTTATAAAGGGAAATTCATTTACTGAAGTCAAAATTTCCCACTTACACTTTCCCAGAATCAATAAATAATTAGTTCCAAAGAAAAATACTGCTTTTCCTAATGCCTCACTAGCTTCTAATAGGGGAGATATGAAGAAATAAATATCCATCACAAACAGGGAGATGTACAGAATAGCCATAGTTAAAACAGTCCCCACTCCCTTGCAAATAAATGTCTAAAACATAAATGGAACATGGCATCCCTGTTTTAACTTAGGAAAATACTTTGTGAGCAGAAATCTGAAATCAGTGATCATTTAGTTATTACAACATCCTGTCAGCAAAGGATCTTCCCTTTCAAAGCCTTTCTCACACAAGACCCCATTTCATCACTGGAGATGCATAGGTAGACAACTTTCTGCAGCATTTGTCAGTGTCTTAACATAGAGAGCACTCAATAAATAGACACTAGAGAAAGATATGATCGAAATGGGTGAATGAATGAATGAACCAAGAATGGCAGTACCATCATCAAAGGATAAGTCAAATTTCAGTTTATGCTATACAGGACATTATTCATTCATCAAAACCCACAGAACTGTACAACAAATGGATGAACCCTCATGTAAACTATGGACTTCAGTTAAAAATAGGATATCAATACTGTTTCATCATTTGTGACAAATATACGACATTAATGCAAGATGTTAATAAAAGGGGAAATTCTGTACAGGAATGAGAATTCTGAACTTTCTTAATTTTCTATAAGTATAAACCTTCTCTAAAAAGGACAGTCTATTAAAAATGCACGGTATATATTTTCAAATTAGGAAATGTCAGGCCTGTCTAAAGCTATCCTATTATTATCTTAAGACAAGAAAAAAAAAGCAAGAAGAAAAAAAGTGAAAAAATGTCACTAACACTTCCAATGAAAGGTTATAGTCATAAAAAATAAGACTACAAAGAGAAAAAAAACAATGAAAACCATATGTATTATTTATTATTTTGATTTCTAAAGTGTAGCAGTGTGAAAGCACCTCCAGCAACAGTATAAAAATGTGTCAATCTACATAGTAAAATGAAAACCCTTCAAAACAACCCAAATAGAGACTAATAAAGCAGAGATATACAGGAAATTCAAGCACATTCAATATAAGTACATGTCTCAAATCACTGGAAAAGATAAATCACCCAGAGGCAAGCTTGCTTAAAGCCCTGACACCTGATGATATGAGCTATATAGTCTTGTCAGGTCAGGAGGGAATAATATATTTCATCTGAGGGCCCAACATATTTCTAGCTACAACATCTGCAACATGCCAAACTGGGAAATGATGGCTAGTCCAAGCTGCGGGGAGACCTGTAAGTTCAGTAGCACAGTAGTAGGACTATGTTGTTTGTTAAGCTATGTAAACTGTGAAAACAGTTTCTTTTATCTCAGTATATTAGCAAACATATAACATCTATATCTATATACAGTGAGTGGCCAGATTATTATGACCACCCCATCAGTACTTCGTTGGGTCACCTTTTGCCTTCAATACTGCGGTGATTCTTCTTGGCATTGACTCCATGAGATGCTGAAAGGTGGTGCGAGGAATCTGACACCATGCCTGATGAATAGCACTGTCCCGTTCTGTGAGATCTGATGGTTGTGGAACCAGCTGCCTGATGGCTCTTTTAACTTCGTCCCACAAATGCTCAATTGGATTGAGATCTGGTGATTGTGGGGGACAGCTGAGCAA
>NW_006284386.1:777691-780931 GCF_000327345.1 Myotis davidii
GCAGGGGGAAGAGGAGGGTGGGAAGAGATTAACCAAAGATCTTATATGCATACTAGAGGCGCCCCAGCCCCAATTGTGCACCAGTGGGGTCCCTCAGCATGGCCTGAGCCCTCTCCCAATCCAGGCTGAGGGACTCCCCCACTCCCCCGCTGCGCACAAATTTTGTGTGCCAGGCCTCTAGTGTACAAATAAAAGCCTAAGTGACCAAACAACCGAACGACCAGTTGACCAGTCACTATGATGCACACTAACCACCAGGGGCAGACGCTCAATGCACAGGATTGGGCTCTCTCCTGTCTGGATAGGGCCTGTGGAAATCAGGCTGAAACCAGCTATCCGACATCCCCTGAGGGGTCTCGGATTGTGAGAGTGCGCAGGCCAGACCCAGGGAACCCACCAGTGAATGAATCCGTGCACTGGGCCTCTAGTGTTTAATAAATGTTTTCATAATAATGCTGAAAACAGAACATCATCACAGGCAACACATTCTGGAAAAACCCCAGATGGCTAGGTGTTTTGCCAAGTCTCATCCTATAAAATTTATGACAAAGAAAGAATCATGCACTATTATAGCCTGGTTTATTAGATCAAGAAAATATTATACACCCTATATAGAGCAGCAAGTAAATGTGTAATGAGATCAATACCAACAAAGTCTATACAACATAATGGGACTGTCAGAGAATCAACCAAATTCATCATTCTTCAACAGTCTGTGTGCCTGAGCAAGAAAGTGAGAGTAGTGTCTCTGGATTTGACTTATCTGCACAGTGAGGTTTTTAGACCATGATCTTCAAGGTCACTTTCAGATTTAATATGCTTTGGTTTGATGACATGGATATGACCCACTTGAGTTTTAGGAAACTTGAATGTCCTACACGTGTGCATGTACTTAACTGCTCCATCATTATAAGAGCTCCAAGCCAATGCGTGTACAATGACAGGGAACTCTCCCCAGAAAGCAGGAGAAGCTGGATCAGTTCCAACCACAAATATAAAAGATAAAAGCGCATTGAAATCTTTCCAAGAGACTGTCACAAATGGAGACTCAGGAAGTAGAATATGAAAATAACAAAGCTAGCTCCATTTGAATGGAAGCCAGGGATAATGAATAGCACTAGTTGTATAATTTCTCTTGAGTGTATATTACAATTATTATACTTTCCTCTGCGTCTCTGGAGTAACTAAAGTAAAACTTTTCTATCTAATGAGAAATTCTACTTTAAAATGTTCCACCCAATTTCCATAAAAACAAATAAACGAAAAAATTTTAGCTCATCTTGATATATTTCAAAACAAAATTAAAAAGTAATTGGAAACTCTGGGGAAAAAACTGCAACCTATAACAAAGTTGACAAAGGGTTAATGTAAAGATCTTTGAAGAAAATAACAAAAATACTATCCCTATAATATAAAAATTGAGTAAAAACTATGAACAAAATAAAGTCAAAGGAACACAAAAGGTCAATATGTATTAAAACTGTTTTACATAATTAATATGCAAATAAACACAAAATACAGTTTTTTACTCAATTTGGCAAATATTTTTAAATTATAATATTTAGTGCTAGTCATAGTTCTAAATATTTCCTTGCTACTCATTTATGGTTGGTAGGAATGAAAATTTAAATGCCCGTTCCACAAACAATTAGGAATACATAACAAGAGTTTAAAATAACTCATACCCTTCCATTAGTAATTTCTCTAAGAGATTTACAGGAAAATTAATATGTAAAGACTATTCCACATGGTATAGATAGATCAAATAACTGGAAATGATCTAAATACTGAACAATAGGGGAACATTTAACTAGACCAGCCGTGGGCAAACTATGGCCTGCGGGCCGGATCCGGCCTGTTTGAAATGAATAAAACTAAAAAAAAAAAAAAAAAAAAGACCGCACCCTTTTATGTAATGATGTTTACTTTGAATTTATATTAGTTCACACAAACACACCATCCATGCTTTTGTTCCGGTCCTCCGGTCCAGTTTAAGAACCCATTGTGGCCCTTGAGTCAAAAAGGTTGCCCACCCCTGAACTAGACAATGGTATAGCCTTTTAAGCATATTATACAGTCATTAAAATCATGTATTTGCATATTAGTTTATATCCCAAGAATATATTAGGTCCAAAAAAGTAGGATGTAGTATACACTACATATACAGTAAGATACTATTTTGTAAAAAAAATAAATAAATAAGGATATAAACACAGATATTTTTTTTTTAAAAAAAGCACAGCAACACCACTGAGAGAATATATAACAAAATGGTAAATTGGCTATCACAATCAAGTGATATAAATTCAAGAGATTTTTTTTAAAGGTATCTGGTATACTTTCTAAGTGGTATAAAATCAACATCTGCACTAATAATAGACAAATATGCAAATTGACCATACCTCCATGATGCCCTACAACCAATCAGGAGGGAATATGCAAATTGGTGGGACAAAGATGGCCGCAGCCACAGAGCCAGCTAGAGCAGGCAGAAGGCTTGGGTCGCCCCCGGCAATGGAGGAAGCCAAGCTTCCTGCCCTCCTGGGCCACCAGCCAAAGGAGGGGCCTGTGGGCAGCGGCCACACAGACAGCCTGAGCATGCAGGAGGCTTGGATCACCCAGGCCGGCTGCTGAGCGAGGGGCTTGCAAATAACCCTCAGCCCCTCACCCAGGCTGGCCATGCCACCATTGGGGTGAGGGTCCCTGTTGGGGGATGTGGCCAGCCTAAAAACGACCCTCAGCCCCTTACCCAGGCTGGCCAGGCACCACAGCGAGGACCCCCAGTGTGAAGGGGCTGTGGCCAGTCTGAATACGGCCCTCAGCCTTTTACCAAGGCTGGCCACGTCCCCTTGGGGGGAGGGTTCCGATGGGGGGCGTGACCAGCCCTCAAACAGCCATCAGCCCCTACCCAGGCTGGCCAGGCACTCTATCAGGGACCCCCACCCTGAAGGGTGTGTGGCCACCCTGCAAACGGCCCTAAGCCCCTCACCCAGGCTGGCCACAGCCCCAGAATGGGAAATCCCACCCTGAAGGGGGTGGTGGCTGGCCTGCAAACTGCCCCATCCACTCTCCCAGGCCGGCACCATCCCCAGTGGGGACCCCCACCCCAATGGGGGCATGGTCACCCTGCAAACCCCCACAGGCCCATTGCCCAGGCCACCCTGCTCCTCAAGGGAACTCCCACCCTGATCCAGGACACCCTTCAGGGCCAACCAGCCG
This sequence comes from Myotis davidii, assembly GCF_000327345.1. Taxonomy (NCBI): domain Eukaryota; kingdom Metazoa; phylum Chordata; class Mammalia; order Chiroptera; family Vespertilionidae; genus Myotis; species Myotis davidii. The sequence continues at coordinate 780,911 of NW_006284386.1, forward strand.
GCACCCACCCATGCACCAGGC
>NW_006284386.1:781133-781569 GCF_000327345.1 Myotis davidii
TCTCATCATGTAGGTATTTTATCACCTCACATCATCACAAGAAGAAGGGTGAGTACAATATTTTTGAGAGAGGCTATTATCATTATCCTATCTAATAAACAGAGAATATGCAAATTTACCATCACTCCGCCACAAAGATGGTGGTGCCCACAGCGGAAGCAGGGTTTCCGTAACACAAGATGGCTGCACCCACAGCAGAGGCCAAGTTCCCGTAACGAGCAATCAGCAGGGACCTGAGGCTGCGACCCCAATCCCCATGGGGCTTGATGGGGGATCTCAGGCCACGCCTCCCGCCTTGGTGCCAGGCCGAGGGACCTCAGGCTTCAACCCCCACCCAGCAGGGCTTGAGGGGGGACCTCAAAGTGTGCCCCCAACCCTGGCCCAGATCACAGGACTTCAGGCTGCGCCCCCCAGCCCCAGCACCAGCATGGGGGCC
>NW_006284386.1:781797-782571 GCF_000327345.1 Myotis davidii
TACGTGGGTAGGTGGAGACTTGACTCTGGGTCCGTTGGTGTGCCCCAGACTCTGACAGGAGGGAGATTTTCATATACATTTTACTAATTTTCTTTCATCTCTGACAGTTCTATTATAGACAAAGGGCAAATAGCAATATTAAAATATTTCCTCTAATTAATCCCTTTTAATGTGCATGAATTTTGTGCACCGGTCCACTAGAAATGGACATGAAGGAAAATGTGAAACTATCTCCCAACGTTACTAACTCTTGGAGGAAAGTGACCCTATGTTGTAGCAACTACAATGTCAAGAAAGACCTGATTATATTTGCAAGAGCAAAAGGTGACTAGAGCAGCAGCAGGGATACATATACATTCCTGAGATCTAAGCAGCAGAAAGCACAGTATGACTTCCTAACAGCAGTAATCCTTATCTAATAAAAGAGAAACATGGTAATTGGCGTACGAACGCTACCCTTCCCATTGGCTAATCAGCGAGGTATGCAAATTAACTTCCAGCCAAGATGGCGGCCGGCAGCCAAGCAGCTTGAAACTAACATGAGGCTTGCTTGCTTCAGTGATAGAGGACTCCAACATTCCCCGCCTCCCTTGCAGGCCTCTTGAGCTTGCTGTTTGAAACATTGTTACGAATATAGAAGCTAAACAAAACACCAGAAACCGGCTTTCAGCCAGCTGAGATCTCAGAGCTGGAGTTGAAACAGTGTTTTGATTATAGTACCCAAACAAACCAGATACCTGCTTGCAGCAGTGGAGGCCTAAGAGCTGGAGCCAC
>NW_006284386.1:783700-791602 GCF_000327345.1 Myotis davidii
CGCTGGCAAGTGGACACCCCTGGAGGGCTGCCAGGCTGCCAGAGGGATGTCTGATTGCCATCCTAGGCCCAATCCCCCGGGGAGCAGGCCTAAGCCAGCAAGTGGTCATCCCCCAAGGGGTCCCAGCCTGCGAGAGGGCACAGGCTAGGCTGAACCCCCCCTTCCCCCCGAGTGCACAAATTTTTGTGCACCAGGCCTCTAGTTTAGTATAATACACAAAAGGTGTAACAAGGTCAGCTATTGCAGAGCTAAATAAAAAGTTGATTCAAGAGAAATTTTTGTTCATATAAATGTTTAATTATAGTCTATTATAAACTAAAAAAAAGGGAGGTATACAACTTGGATTTGAATTCCAGATCTACACTTAATAGTTTAACTTCAACCCAAACAAAGCCAAACACTTGACTCTTTAAACTTCTGTTTCTTCAACTGCCAATTTGAGATTAAAAATACTACTTTTAACTCACATGGAATCTGCTAGCATTCAATGTAGTGAGGTAAACTCATTGAACACATTAGTAGCACAATCTAAATGTTTGACACTCAGCAAGTGCCCTCTTGCTGTTTTGAAGATTGTCATACATCTACTGCACATCCCTAAAGTTAATGTCCTTAAAGTTAAATATGTTCCAATAAATAAAGAGCAGTTCCACAAAGAATTAGTCTGACTCATGACCCACCTTTGGCCAGTTAACTCTCTCCTCAAACGTGCCCTAATAATGAAATGAACGAGTCATGTGCTTTTTGACTTGCTCAAAGCTGGGACAGATAGAAATATGGCTATTTATAAGTTTATTTCTATTCCAATTCTATTTTTATCACCAACCCCCTGCTCCATTTATACACAGTACATGTGTTTAAAGGTATGAGTTAGTATCTGCAGCAACCATGAGAGCATTGAACATGGTAAGCACCATACAGAGCCTATTTTGCTGCCAGATAGCACACAGACCTATGGCCCTACATACAAATAATCTGTTTCTTACAAGTATTCTGTACAATGAATGTATAGACTCTTTTAGCAGTTTTTGTTTAAATTTCACATCTTAAAAACACTGACTTTCCTTCAAGAATATTGACTTCTATGGCAGTTTCTGAGATGTTTGCACATGAAAAGGTTATTGAAGTCAGATATAAAATAAAATATTAACATTCGGAATTTTACATAAAATCCAGTCATATATTTAACTAAGCAAACTAATGTAGAGCTGTGTTGAAGGAAGTGGATACGGTGAAAATCAGCTTCACTCCTCAAACTTAGAATGTTTTATTATCAAAAGTCGTTTTAAATTCTAAGTGTTCATATACTAAACTTCAAACCTTAAATTAAGAATAAAAATACAGTTTAAATAAAAATATATTCCTGTTTTTTCCACCTGGAGTTTAATCTACTTTGGAATATTGTTCCTCTACAACTTATTCTGCTCCCCTTTCTCAAGGGCCTAAACAACCTTAAAGCAAATTAATCCCATTCTCTCTCTAAATCCTTTGATAATTTCTTTGGTAAAGACATCTTAGAACCCCCAAAGAATTCAATCGAGCTTTTCAACTCCCTGGCTATTGGTACATATTCTGGAACATAATGTGCCCAGACCACCATGCTTAAAATATTAAGATGATAAGTCAATATCAATTCATCTCGAATTCAAGAAATTAAAATCAAACTACTTGTTAATTAAATTAATTGGTTATATGAAGGGTAGCTAGTGCTTTCCAACTTGTACATTTGAGACTTTGTAAAAAATAGATCCATTTCATTTGATCATACAATTTCATTATATGCAATTTCATTTTTTACTCTAGACATTGAGACTTTGCAGAATCAAAAAGTTAAAACACTATTTTAAAATTCTCTATACGGCATAACTCCTGAATTTCTCTTCATTAACTTCATGCTAAAATCATTCTCAATAATGAAGGAGTCCCATAGATCAAGACTACTTATATGAATGTATTCATATTTCATGCTAATTAGTCCCTATACACATAATCGCTTTCCCTGGTGTGTCCAGTACATGTGTCTCTGTCCTAGATTGCTCATTAAATCTGCTATAGTTCATTTCAGCACTGCATCACTGTGACTATATTAGACAATTCAGAGTCTAAGGTCTATGATTCGTTTCTCTTGTGTATTTCTTACAAAATCTTACAAGCAAAGTCCTGGTAGTGTTGTAGAAGTACTGCATACAGTAGTAAATATGTTCTGTAAGTGTATAAAGAAGGTTATCACAAAGGTAGACTGCTATCTTCAATACCTCCACTGTGCAGGTAGGTAATATGCCCAGTATGTGACAAGGTTTGAGAAGTAGCAATCCTTATTCTTTTTAATGGGGACCTCTGAGACCAACAATGTCTAGAAAAATACCATACTCATTGTTACACATAGACTCCTCCTAGATTACTGTAGATCCAGCCCCCTCCTCTCTAATTAAATAACAGAGAGAATGTTCAGTGGTTACAAGGGCAATATATTCCTCCTGCCTGAACTATAATGTTCTGAATCTAGTTCTTTATAAGTGACAGAAGGAGGTTATTTTAACATAACACAGTGGTGCAGGTTCTCAAGTATGGATTAATTTTTAAATTGTTACATGGTGGTAGTTTGATTTATACCGTTTTCCTACTCCTACGTTATGAAAGAGCACTGCTAGAGGATGAGATTTTTGACTTTTGTTTCAGAAACAGCTCTGTACAATCCCAAGGTAAGATATTTTGCAGACTTGACAATTCCACATTGATTTTCACTCTCCTATTTTTTTGAACTATAGGCTAACAACAGTAAAAAAATTCTGTCTAGAATATACCATAGAGATTATTTTACAGACAAATCTATATCACGTATGGGTTTCTACACAGAACATGTTTGTAACTGTTAATTATCTATACATAGATAACAAAAGTAAACTGCAATGGTTATTAGAATAATTATATTCTATTTTTAAATATACTTTAAAATTATAATTTCTATATACAAAAAAATGCTGACCAAATTTATCTGGCAATATCTGTACCCTTTTATTTTACATTTCTAGGGGTAATAAAAGTATGTGGCATTGAGTTTAATTCACAAAATAGTATTACAGTCTAAGAAATGCATACACTAAAAATGCCTACCCTACTAAAAACACCTACTCTACAGAAGTAATGACTTCAGACTTTGTGTAATTTAAATTTGAAATCCCTATTAAGTTATTGATAACACTTACTAGGAGGCAGTAAAAAGTCAACTCAAAACATTCCCTGCTGAGGTAGCAATACTTACACATGACAAAATAAACTTTAAAACAAAGACTACAGCAAGAGACAAAGAAGGATAATGCATAATGATAATGGGCACAACCCAACAAGAGAACATACCCCTTGTAAACATTTATGCACCCAACATAGAGTACCTAAATATGTACAACAAATCCTGATGGACATAAAGGAAGAGATTGACAGTAATACAATCATAGCAGGATTTTAACAACTCATTGACATCAATTGGTAAATCTTTCAGAGAGAAAATCAACAAGGACACAATGACTTTAAATGATACAACTGATCAGATGGATTTAATTGATACATTCAGAGCATTACACCCAAAAGCAGAAGAATATACATTCTTTTAAAGTGCACATGGAACATTTTCTAGGATAGAACACATGTTAGGAAACATAACAAGTCTCAATAAATTTAACAAGACAAATCATATGAAGCATATTTTCTAACTATAATTGTATGAAACTAGAAGTTAATTATAATGAAAACTGAAAAGCATACAAATACATGGAGGCTAAATAACATGTTACTAAACAATAATGAGTTAACAATGAAGTCAAGGAAGAAATCAAAAGATACCTTGAAACAAATGAAAATGAGAACACAACCACCAAAAATCTATGGGACACAGCGTAAGCAGTCCTGACAAGGGAATTCATAGCATTTCAGGCCTACCTCAATAATCAAGAAAAATCTCAAATAAACAATCTAACTTACACTTAAAGGAACTGAAAATAATGAACAACAAAGAAAGCCCAAAGTGAGTAGAAGAATGGAAATAATAGATGTCAGAGCAGAAATTTTTTTTTAAAGTCTAAAAAAAAATACAAAAGATCAAGGAGCTTGGCTAGTGTGGCTCAGTGATAGAGTGTTGCCCTATGAACCAGGAGGTCACTGTTCAGTTCTGGTCATAGCACAGGCTCCATCCCCAGTAGGGGGCATGCAGGAGGCAGTTGATTGATGAACCTCTCTCATCAATGATGTATTTTATTTCTCTCTCCCTCTTCCTTCCTCTCTGATATCAATAAAAATATAATTTTAAAAAGATCCAGGAAACCAAGAACTCATTCTCTGAAAAGATAAGATTGATGAACCTTTAGCCAAACCCATCAAGAAAAAAAGAGGAACCAAATAAATAAAGGGAACATATGACAAACCCACAGATAGATTCATACTAAATGGGCAAAAACAAGCATTTCCTTTAATATGGGGAAGAAGACAGGAATAGCCACTTTCACAACTCTTGTTCAACATAGCACTGGAAGTCCTAGTCACAGCAATCAGACAAGAAGACAAAGTAAAATGTATCCAATTGGAAAAGAAGAAGTTAAACTATCATTATTTGTAGACGGCATAATACTATATATAGAGAACTCTAAAGATCCGACCAAAAAACTACTAGAACTGCATAATGAATTCAGTAAAGTAGCAGGATACAAAATAAATATCCAGAAATGAGTTGCACTTTTATACACCAATAATGAACTATCAGAAAGGGAAACTAATAAAACAATTCCACTTACAAGTGCATCAAAACGTAAAAATAAAAGCCTGGGAATAAAGTTAACCAAGGATATAAAACACATGTACTTAGAAAATTATAAGACACTGAAGGAAGAAACTGAAGAAGATACAAGTAAGTGGAAGCATATACCGGGTTCACAGATAGGAAGAATTAACACCGTTAAAATGTCTATCCTACCCAAAGCAATCTAAAGATTCAACATAATTCCTATCAAGATACCAATGGAATATTTCACAGAACTAGAACAAATTTTCCAAAAGTTTATATGGAACCAAAAAAGATCCCAAACAGAAATCTTGATAAAGAAGAATGAAGTTGGAGGAATCACCCTACCTAATATCAAGCTATAAGGCCATAGTAATCAAATCAGCATAGTACTGCCATAAAAACAGACATATATGTCAATAGTATAAAACAGAGAGCCCAGAAATAAACCTATGACTTTATAGTCAATTAGTACTTGACAAAGCAGGCAAAAACATACAATGGGGTAAAGATAGTCTATTCAATAAATGGTGTTGAGAGAACTTGGACAGATACATGCAAAAAAAAATGAATTAGACCATCTTTTTACACCATAAACAAGAATCAACTCATAATGCATTAAAGACTTAAATGTTAGACTCAAAACTATAATGATCCTAGAAGAAAACATAGGCAGTAAAATCACAAACATTTCTCATAGAAATATTTTTTGATATATTGCCTCAGGCAAGGGAAACAGAAGAACAAATAAACAAATGGTGCTACATCAAACTAAAAAGTTTTGCCAAAACCGGTTTGGCTCAGTGGATAGAGCGTCGGCCTGTGGACTGAAAGGTCCCAGGTTCGATTCCGGTCAAGGGCATGTGCCTGGGTTGCGGGCACATCCCCAGTAGGAGATGTGCAGGAGGCAGCTGGTCGATGTTTCTCTCTCATCGATGTTTCTAACTCTCTATTTCTCTCCCTTTCTCTCTGTAAAAAATCAATAAAATATTTAAAAAAAAAAAAAAAGTTTTGCACAGCAAAGGAAACATCAACAAAATGGAAAGACAGTCCAACAAATGGGAGAACATCTTCACCAATGATATATCTGATAAGGACTGAATATCCAAAATTTATAAAGAACTTATACAACTTAACACCAAAAAACCCCCCAAACAATCCAATTAAAATTAGGCAAAGGACCTTAATAAACACATCCAAAGAGGACATACAGATGGCCAACAGACATAAAAAGACACTCCAAGTCACTAATCATCAGAGAAATGTGAATTAAAACCACAATAACATATCATGTCTCAACTGTCAGAATGGATATCTATATATATAAAAGCCTAATATGCTAAGTGTCCAAACATTCAACCATTCGCTATGACGTGCACTAACCACAAGGGGGCAGACACTCTGACTGGTGGGTTAGCTTGCTGCTGGGGTCCAGCTGATCGGGACTGGGCAAGATGGGCTGGACACACGGTGAAGCCAATCTCCCGTGGTTCCTCCCCGGCCTCTAAAATATTTCTTCTAGCCCTGGCAGGTTTGGCTCAGTTGGATAGAGCGTTGGCCTGTGGGCTGAAGGGTCCTAGGTTCGATTCTGGTCAAAGGCATATGCCTAGGTTGTGGGCTCGATCCCCAGTTGGGGGCATGCAGGAGGCAGCCAATCAATGATTCTCTCTCATCATCGATGTTTCTCTCTGTCTCTCTCTCTCTTCCTCTCTGAAATCAATAAAAATATATATTAAAAATAATGAAAAAATATTTCTTCTAATTAATTTCCTTTCAATGTGCACAAATATGTGCACTGGGCCTCTAGTCATTAACAAGTTAACAAATAACAAGTGTTGATGATAATGTGGAGGAAAGGGAACCCTTGTGCACTATGGGTGGGAATGCAGACTGGTGCAGCCACTGTGAAAAGCAACATGGAGTTTCCTCAAAAAATTAAAAATAGAACTGCTTTTTGACCCAGTGATTTTATTTCTAGGATTATATCTGAAGTAATCCAAAATACTAATTCCAAAGAATATATGCACCCTATGTTCATTGCAGGCTCATTTACAATAGCCAAGATATAGAAACAACTCAAATGCCCACCAATAGTTGAGTGGATAAAAAAAGCTGTGGTACATTTACACCATGAAATATTACTTGTCCATTAAAAAAAGAAAGAAAATCGTACCTTTTTCAACAGCATAGATGGACCTGGAGAGTATTGTGCTAAGTGAAATAATCCAGTCAGAGAAAGACAAGTACCATATGATTTCACACGTATGTGGAATCTAATGAACACAATAATCTTACAGAGTGGAAACAGACTCATGGATAGATAACAGACTGACAGCTGTCAGAGGGGAGGAGGGTCGGGTGGCTGAGTTGAAAAGGTGAAAGGTTTAAGCAAGGAAAAAATAATTTATATACAACAGTATAGTGATTCCCAGAGGGAAATAGGGGTGGGGAAAGGTAAAAGAGAGAAGTGATGAAAGGAGAGGAGACTTGTGGTGATGAACACAGAATTCAATATACAGATGATGTATTATAGAACTACACCTGAACCCTATATAATTTAAATTATCAATGTCACCCCAATAAATTCAATATATATATATTTTTTAAATGCAGTCCCAGTAGGAAGAGATTTCCAGTTGGAAGAGCAGTTCCCTTCCGGGTAATTACTAGAGCAATCCTATATAACAGAGGTTCTCAACCTGTGGGTCGCGACCCCTTTGGCGGTGGAATGACCCTTTCACAGAGGTCACCTAAGACCATCCTACATATCAGATATTTACATTACGATTCATAACAGTAGCAACATTACAGTTATAAAGTAGCAATGAAAATAATTTTATGGTTGGGTCACAACATGAGGAACCGTATTTAAAGGGCCAGAAGGTTGAGAACTACTGCTATATAATAGAAGGCTAATATGCAAATAGACCAAACTGCAGAACCGAACAACTGGTGGCTATCACGTGCACTAACAACCAGGGGCACGTGTGGAACATGGCAGGTGCAGCAGCAGGCGTCAGAGTCCAGCAGGGGTGGGCAAACTTTTTGACTCGAGGGCCACAATGGGTTCTTAAACTGGACCGGAGGGCCGGAACAAAAGCATGGATGGAGTGTTTGTGTGAACTAATATA
>NW_006284386.1:791728-792561 GCF_000327345.1 Myotis davidii
CATAGGTTGCCCACGGCTGGTGTAGAACATGGTGGACGTCAGCTGCAGGGGGATGGTGGAGCAGGTTAGCAGGGGTGCCAGACCAAGTCGGGGCATCAGTCGCTGTCATCTGGGTGAGCCTCTGGTAGTTACTGAAAATTCTTTGCTACCACGCCACAGTCCTGCCCAGCGCTCACACCTGCTTCCGGCACTGGCCCCACTTGCACCTACTGCTGGCACCAGAGCCATAGCTCACAATCACTGCTGGCGCTAGCCCTGCTCACACCTGCAGCTGGCACCGGAGCCGATGCTCACACCCACTGCCAGCACCAGCCCCACTCGCACCCACTGCTGGTGCCCAGCACGTGTCCCGGTCGCTCAGCACTGTCAGCAGTTGTGAGTGGCAGCTGCCAGCCCTGATTGCCCCTGAGGGCTTTTCCACCTCCCCTGCTCCTGAAGGGCAATCATGGCAGCAGCCACTGGTCAGAACTGCTGATGGCACCAGCCTTGCTTGCACCCAGTGCTGGCACCAGCCCCAATCGCTCTGTGCCATCAGCGGGTGTGAGCAGGACCAGTGTAGTCAGGGTATGGGAGCGGCAGTGGGGGGAGTGGGTCTGCCAGCAGACAGGGGACTAGGGGCCTCAGCGGGAGGGGCTGGGTGGGGACACAGATGAGGGCTGAGACCTGTGCCTGTGCCCACCACAGCCTTGTGGCCCACAGTTTCTTTCAAGGTGCACGAATTCGTGCACTGGGCCCCTCGTGTAGATATAAGACATAAACTATTATCAAAATAGCAACTTAAATTATTTTGGCCCTTTAAACCAGTGTGTATTTTCTATTGGGGGGGGGGGGGC